>NC_061117.1:155493073-155680968 GCF_002878395.1 Capsicum annuum
TATGTTGCAATAAATAACACATCTGATGCAATAGGTTAGACTACAGTTGCAATAGATATATATATCTGTTTGATAATTTCAGCAGATATATCATCTGTTGAAACAAATATGTTCCTGTTTGTTTATTGGAATAGATGATATACATTCACCTTCTTTAGCTCATGCTGCTCTTATATGGCCCTTGTACATTGAGCACTGGTGTAAGACAAAGACAGAGGCGTTGCAGTTTTTCTTTTTTCGATGCTTGATGATGCCTTGGAAATATCTTTTCTTCTCCTCTTAGCCACCTTGATCTCTAGTAGAGTGTATGGATATGAAATCCTCTTTAATGGAATGACACTCCTCTTAGATGTCATTTTCTTTACAGAAGCAGCTAGTGCATTAATAACATTAATCACTCCATCATGTTTTACCTTGCAGTCTTGACATTTGCATGTAGAACATTCGCTAGATGTGGCCAAATCTAGAGAAAAATCTGTATAACCAGTATGATCATAATCATAATGGCTTATTGTTTCAAAAACTATAAGAGGAGCATCATTAGCCCCAACAACAGCACCACTACCACTACCAGTTCCACTACCACTACTATCATTAACAACAACAAGCCCACCCTCTAAAATTATTTTTCTTGTGATGGCTGTTGCTCCAAATAATTCCATTTTTATTCTATCAACGATCTTAAGGCCCAATAAAGTTTTCACAGAACATACAGAAAGAAAAAATGGCATCTTCAACTCTCAATTGGTCGGAACAAGCCACTAATGGACAATCTAAAATAAATCAGTACATATATTAGAGTGATGATGAAATTATTTAAAATAATCATTAATTAAAATAAAAACTTGATTAGAATTAGACTTACTGCTTCCTTTGAGGGATTGAAAAGATCAAGAAATTTTGTATTTTTATCAGTTTTGGCCGACAACCATCTCAGGATTGTTGGACAGGAAACTTCTTCCTGGTAGTTTGCTTGTTGTCTAAAATAAGGAATGACTTCAAAAGCCCAAGCCTATAACATAACGCCAATAAATCAAAAGCATTATTGAATAAAAAAATGAATCATATAATAAGAAAAGAAATATTTATCATGAAAGTCCATGGAAAACTATATAAGTTGACTATCTTTGGTGTTAACGGAGTAAACAAATATTTGACAGTCATTTTAAAGGTTTCATAACCCCAAGGATAGTTGTTAAATGCCTCAAATCATTGGAGAGATTTATTAAACCGAGGCTTATGTTGTTGTTAAATTTTCTCGCCCAAAGAATATTATGTACAAACCAAACCAAGCACAATGATTGCTTGTGCTTCTTTGAAAGTCCTTTATCTTTCAATGCTTTTATCAAATTTTTGTTTTTGAAGCTTGGACCAGCAATGGACACCAGGTCATTACAATCACTCGACTTGACTTTGCCTTTTTTGGGTGTTCGGGGTGCTTTTTTGGGTTAGAGTTGGTATAACTTGAGAAGGAGGATAACATTTTAGTCCAGTAACTATGCCAAACTCATTCCAACCAAAACAAATAGGCATGCCAGAATAATTTATCCAAACCTCTTCCATCTTATATTTGTTTTCATACATAAACCTATGGTTGAGAAGATTATACACCATTTTGATTGGGAAATGAGCATTGTTTTCCTCTGGCAAATCAAGATATTGATCAAAGCAGCTTTCCCTGAAATAAGAATCTAATTTTTGTTCTCGAAGTATTGTTTTGAAGGCGTCAAAATATTTTCTCATGGATGACTTGACCATGAAATCACCAGTTAAATTTGTGGCACCATCACACTCCATTCTCACAGGATAATGATCAATGCTGAAGGTTTTAACCAACTCTTCGGTAGAAGGACTATTAGCATTTGGATCATCTCTTTTGAAATATTCCTCCTCCCCATGTTCATTATCTTCTACTCCTGATTGAGATAATGCTTATGAAGAAAGCTCATAGAGTGGTGGATGTAGCCTAGCTGCTTCACTTGTTCCTTTACTTTGACTTAATTCGGTTTCTTTTCTTTTGGGAGCCATAGAATCTTAAATTAACTGAAACATAAAATAGATTATAATTGATTAATGTATTATTAAAAAAGGATAACAGTAAATCTAACATGCACAATAGTAAAATAACAGTTCCAAGAGATTCCATATCTATTGCACCAGCTATGTTATCTGTTGTAACATATAACCGACCTATTTTAATGAATGAGTAAACCATTGGAAATAATAAAAATAGATCACTAATCTATTGTACCAAGTAGTTTATCTGATATAACATATAATCAACATGTTGTAATGGATGAGTAAACCGTTGGAAACAATAAAAATAGATCACTAATCTGTTGCACCAGGTAGTTTATCTGATGTAACATCTGATGAAAATCTTGAAAATACCACATGTACAAATGTGGATTCATCTTTCAAAGAAAGCTTCTAACATTCTTAGGGAAAAATTTCAAGCTAGGAAAAGTATGAGTATTACAGTTGAAGTTGCCAGGGATTGAAGGGAGAAATTTTGCAGAACTGTTAGTTGGGAGAGAGTTGAGAGAAGTTGTCGAGAGAGAGAGAAGAGAGAGTAGTTGATTTAGATTGAAGAGGGGTGTGGTTGGGTTGATTTGTATTTTTGAAAAGATTAGAAAGTTTTAAAAATATTAATCAAGTTCACAATTAACTTTATCAAGTTTCCTAATTATGTTTGACCTTTTAAGTTGGTCAATGTTACCAATACTTCATTCAAGACTTAAATGACACTTTTCCTTCAATTTTCTCATGTGAGATCCTACTTCTTAGGTCATATCTTCAAAAGTGGAAAGTTAAATGGGCCCACCTACACTTAATAACACTTCAATGTATGAAGCGTAAACTTGTAATTAGGCAGGAAATGATGGGTTTTTTATGGAGGTTGGAGGACATGACTTGTAATTAGGAAGAAAATGAAGAACTTTTTATGGAGGACATGACTTGTAATTAGGCTGGAAATGATGGGATCTTTATTGAACTGTTGATAAGACACAAACATTATAACACAAAACATAACTTTGTAATCAAGTAGATCTTGCAAAATATTTTTTTAGGACTTTAATATCCTAAAACTTTTCTTCAATACCCTAAAACAGATATGTTGAAGCTCTTGCTTCTAATATATAGAAAAATATATTACTTTAGTACAATATGTACATTTTCATTTAAATGGATGTTACATCTACCTCATTGTCAATTGCTAATATACATAATTCATTTTGATTATCTATGTCATGCACATTTTTTTAATAAACGTAAAACTCTCATACAATGCATGGACCCTAAACTAGTATATATATGTATACATACACACACGCACACACAACTCTCAAATCTGCTCTAATTATATCATTATTGCATGAAAATTAGTGACTCCTATTTATATGAAAATTTAAATGTCCTAAGCTATTAGTAGAAAATTTTAATAGAGATTGTATACAACAACAACATACCTATTGAAATTCTCCAAGTGGGGTTTGGAGAAGGTTGGAGGTATATACATCTTACCGCTACGTTTAATTTATGTGGGGTGGGATAGTTTTTGGTGGACCCTCAACTTAATAGAAGTGAAATCAAAGCCATGAAATGTAAAATAGCAACTACAAAGTATTGAGACAAATAGAGCAAATGAAGCAACAAGTAAAAGTACAAGTAGACGAATAAAATACTATCCGAACACTAGATAAGGATAAGATGAGAAAATGTGACTAGCCTCCAGTCTTATTCATATAAAAGTACGATAAGACTCGGTCACCTAGATACTACCTTTCTATTTTAATCTTCGATCTCCATGCCTTTTTATCTATAATCATATCTTCAATAAGCTGAATATTAATCAGGTCTTGTCTAATCATCTCCTAGTTCTTCTTCGACCTACATTTACCTTCTCAAAATATGATATAGTCAATCTTTTATACCTCTTTATTGGTGCATCTGCACACCTCCTCCTTACATGTTTGAACCATCTCAGCCATACCTCTTTGATTTTGTCCGCAACAAAGGCCACTCCCACTTTATTTGCATAGCTTAGGATATATCTCCAAATTGTTAGCCTATTTTTTAATTCCATTACACATCTTCTCAATCAATATTATATCATATATGAATAGCATACACTATGACATCTCCCCTTGAATATGTAACGCCAACTCGTCCATCACTAATTCAAATATGCATAGGCTAAGGATTGATCCCTGGTGCAATTCCATTATGACTGGAAGTGTTCTAAGTTATCTCCTATTGTTCCTATAGAATTTTGTCTCCATCACACATGCCTTTAATTTTCTTAATGTACGCCATAGGCACACCTGTCGAATCCAAATTCTCAATAAAATCTCCCTAGGAACTTTATTATATGCATATCGAAGATAGATAAACACTAAGGTAAGTTTCTATTTTTAACTCTATAATGCTCTAATAATTTCACAACCCAAATCACAGATCGTGCGGACATCTACACAACTCTATCCTAGATAGGAGAATTCTTACTACTCAACCATTCAATTATTGTGTAAGATAATTATTAAGCCTTAAGAATAAATAAATCCATGCAAAAATAACCTTTCTTGTCCGAAACTTATTTATTACATAAGAACATTGCAAAAGTAATTCAATAGTTTTCCCAGAACCTAATCTAAATTGGTACAAGAGCACTAAGCAAATGGGGGAATGACCCGAGATGCATTATCCATGTATGAGTAGGATAATAGGAGCTGCTGAAGAATAATTACTGATATACCTATAAAAACTTCAACTGACCTACAACATGGATATATCCCCAATGGAGATATAGTAAGTGCAATATTAGCATAACTACACATACTGTAACAGTCCAAAATATCATTACACTGAATTATGAGATAAAGTTTGCACATAGACTCCCATTAACTAAAACTTGAGGAATTCAGGGCTAGTCTAGTTTTGACTCAAATTTGAGAGTGTGGTAGTTGATAAAATTTGGTATTGATATGAACAATAGTATCCGAGCTTAATATAATGGTTGGATAGCCAATGTGTATAGAAAGTGATAACAACTTCCAACACACGAAACAAAGTTATACAACTCCAGCTATAGTATTTGTCATAGAGGTTGGGTCGCATTGGCATGATTCGTAGTGTGTGTTGTAAAATAAGAAAAATTGAGTAGGGGTTCCAAGTTTCTTCCATGAACAACTGCAACAAAAAAATTAACTTCTGAAGTGTTATTTCTACAATGGTCAGGGAAACTATCACAACGACCTCCAGTAAAACAGGCACGAATCACTGCATCATAAATTATCCATTGCAGAGGTAACACATAGTAAAAATGTCAGTTTTAAAATTCAAAAAATAATTTCATTTCTCATTTTATACAAAATGTAATAGGGCATTGAAGAGATATGATTTTCAATGGGAATTCAAAGTTTTCATCTTTGAGGGTAACTAATTATGTTCTAGATTTAAATTTACTTCATTTTTCTTAGAAAATCACTGAAGACGGATTAATGATACACAATGGGGTTTAACCCTAGGTTATGAAAAATTAATGAAAGTTATAAAAACGTGAATAAACCTCACCTTACAATGATCCTATGATGTTAGAAAATACTAATGGGTTTAGGTTTTATGATGCATATGAGTAGTGTTCATGAAGTTAAAATGACAAGAAAGTCCCAAGATGATAAAATTGGGTAAATTATGATTAAAATTTGTGATTTTTGATTCCTAGTTGTTGAAAAGAAATGAATAATTGGAATGTGTATATATTTGGTGGTTGTATAGATCAATAGCGAGTTGAACAAAAATAAAAGGAAAAAAGTGTGGCTTAAAGGTGACTTTGAGCAACCAAGTTGAGGTAGGCTATGTGTCACGATCTAAGATTGCCCCTTAATCGTAACACGGTACTTAGAGCCATAAGTGACCTCAAGCTAACCCATGGTTGGCTTAACACTAAGAATGCTGAAAAAGTAATAATATATTGGGCGGAAGCTAAACTAAAATAACTAATGGGAATAACTATAAGGAAATATTGAATATACAACTATTTGTCACTAACATGCTGAAAAGCTAGACATCTACTTGAAAGCCTCTAAATCTGTGAGAGTTGTTGGGATAAGCCCCCAACTAACTCCAGCTAACTGAAATAAAAGTAGACATAAAAGAAAATAAGTAACTGATAACTAGTCCTTGAATGATGAGGACTCACTAAACTGCTGCTGAGTGGTATGGGAATGTGCTAAGTACGATCCGAGTACTGAGCGTTCGAACCTATATCATGAGGCAATATAGTGCAGAAAAGTATGCGACCAATACTTGAATGTACTTAGTATGTGAGATGGGAAACTAACTAGTACAAGCTGAGCATGAATGCATGAATTAAGATAAGTAAATGCAAGACCAAGTATAAACATGTACTAAATAAAACTGAATAACTGAATACAAGGTCATGCATAATCTGAAACTGAATCATAAACTGAGGACTGTGGGAGATAATACTAACTGACATACCCGAATCTAAGAAAACTGAGGTCTAACCTGTAACCCCAGTTAGAAGGGTGTCAGTACCTTGCTAAGGGTACCAACATTGACTGGTGTGGATCCACTAAACTGATATTCCAAAGAAAAACGGTGTCAGTCCTCAACTGGAGAGTGATATTTTCTAACCTATGGTGGAATCATAGCTCATAAACTTAGGGACTTCTAATAAAGGTTTCATTCCTCAACTAGCAGGTGAGCCTTCATCCCTACATTCGCTCGGTGCCAAGTACAACTCCCAACTGAAATAACACTAATAACTGGTATATGCTCAACATTATAATATTCTGAAAGTAGGAACATAAGCATGATCTGAAGTGCTCAATATGTAAACTGATGTATGCATGAATTTGTAGGTATCGGGTATTCATAACCCACCAGCTCTAATCATGATGATATTTATTGAACATTATGAGGAAATTTACAATTCAAACCCCAAAACTCAACAAATTATCATAATAAGGAATTTCATGACTTTGAACATTGAAAGATGCTACTCTTATTAGAAATTATGTACTCATAGTTTGGTTACAAAATAAATGAAAGAAATTAAGAAAAACTCATATTTGACCTGAAATCTAAAACTTGAAGGGAAGTTAAGATTGAAAATTGTGAAGCCTTTGGGACTCAATGGGTGGAAGGAACCCATCGATCAAATCCCATATACCTGGAGATGGAAGATTTGGATAAATCCTTGGAATTTGTGCTTAAAGTTAAGGAATCCTACTCTGCTATTAGAGAAGAAAAGTTTCCCCTTTTTGCTGTGTGTCACTTAATTTGTAACTTAGTAGGGATTTTTGAGAAAACTAGGCTTATATTCCACCTTTGGGGAAGCCCAAATGACGTGTGTTAGTATTTAAAAGAATGAAAAAAAACCAGAAAGTCCTTTTTAAAATGTGCTGAAATATCTGGGAAATAGTCGTAATGACTCATTAGGTTTGGTAACAAGCCGTGGCCTGGAGTCGTCACCAAAGGTTCTAAGCCTTGGGCCTTCACTGTTATGACAACAAATTCCCTCCTGATGGCTCGTTAGGTTTGATAACGAGTCGTTATCAAGAACTTGATTTCTTGGTTTTCTTATGTTGTGATGATGGGTCCACCTAACGACTCGTAGGACTGATAATGAGTCGTAAAATGGACACATCACCATTAGGCTGAACTTCTTGGGTTCCTCACTGTTGTGGCAATGACTTATTGCAATGACTCATTGTGTCTGACAATGGGTCATTACCAGGGTTGTTGTTACTGGTAGTTGACAATTTCTCAGTCAACTTGTCATAACCTTTTACTATGATTTTAGATTAAGACAAGACTTATAGCGTTGAAAAGTTAATTGAATGGCCTGTCTTGTGGTGGGTCTAGAGCTGAAAAATTTGGGGTATTACAATATCTCCCCCTTGCGATCATTCTTCCTCGAATGAAACTTTCCAAGCTCAAGATCTACGGGAAAAAATTGAATTTTGTATAGAATACTTACGAGTTGAACCAATAATTAAATCTAAATCTAGTGATTGATGCATGGACTGAACTAAACTCAAGAATTCATGCTATGATGTGAGCATAAATGGATGGCCCGAGATAGAAATGAAAGAATAATTAATTAAGGAAACTTTTACCTCAAGTTGTAACTGGGTTTGAAGTGAAAAGATAGGGGTACTTGGACAACATATCCGCCTCTGCCTCCAAGTATCTCCCTCAACTAATTGATTTCTCCATGGATGCTTTACAAAAGAGACCTCTTTTTTCCTCAACCTATGAACCTAACGATCAAGGATCTTAACTGGGTCCTCTTCATATGAGAGACTATTTCCCACACCAATCCTTTCTAAAGGGACTACTGATGTTGGGTCACTAATGAATTTCTTCAACAAGGAAACATAAAAAACCTGATGCACTGAAGCTAACTCTATAGGCAACTCCAACTTATAGGCTACCTTACTATAGCGACTCAAAATCTAGTAAAAACCAACATAATAGGGACTGAGCTTCTCTTTCTTACCAAATATCTCCACCCCCTTCATTGGTGAAATATTTTAGTAGAAAAAATCCAATATCAAACTCAAAATCCCTTCTTCTCACATCTACCTAGGATTTCTAACTACTTTAGGAAGTTTTTAACCTTTCTCTAATCAGTTGCACCTTTTCCATCGCCTTATGCACTGAATCTAGCCTTATCAAGGTAGCTTCACCAACCTCAAACCAACCAATAGGGGATCTACACCTCCAACAATAAAGAGCCTCAAACAGGGCCATCTGAATGCTAGACTGATAGCTGTTATTGTAAGAAAACTCAATAAAAGGCAAGTGATCATCTCAATTACCCTTGAAGTCAAATATACACGCCTTTAATATGTCCTCTAAGGTTTAAATATTCATCTCTGTTTGACTATTTATATGTGGGTGAAAAGTTATACTGAGATGAACTTGGGTACGAGACCCTTCTAAAAAGTCTTCCAAAATCAAGAGGTAAACTGGTACCTCTATCTGAAATAATGGTCAAGGGGACTCTATACAATTTCACTAACTCCGTAAGGTAGAGTCTAGCATAATCTTCAGTTGAATATGAAGTGTTAATTGAAAAGAAATGGGCTGACTTAGTCATTCAGTCCACAATAACCTAATCAGAATAATGCTGTCGATAAGTACGAGGCAACCCTGTAATGAAGTCTATATTTACCACTTCCCATTTCTAAGTAGAGATACTGAATTCATGTAGCATACCACTAGGCCTCTGGTGCTCAACCTTAACCTGCTGGCAATTTGAACACTTAGCCACGAATTCCACAATATCCTTCTTTATGCCATTCCACCAATAGACTTCCCGTAAATCACAGCAGATCTTAGTGGCACATTAGGTGAATACAATATCGAGAACTATGAGCTTCTGCTAACATCCGCTGCCTCAAACCATTCATATTTGGAATAATAATCTTCCCTAACAACAATTAACACCATCTCCTCCTTGGGAGAAAACCTCTACTTTCTGATTTTGAACTACATCTTTCAACTTAACAAAATAGGATCACTATCTTACTTTTCCTTCACCTAGGCAATCAATGAAGATTCCAAACTATTAAAAACCAGACACTACCTTCGTCCGAAACAACCAACCGAACTGCCCAACCTATAAAACTTGTGAACATTACAAACTAACTCATTCTTTTCATCTTCAATGTGAGAAGCACTTTCACAATCTGCTAAGAGCATCGGCCACAATATTAGCCTTACCCAGATGGTACAAGACACTCATATCATAGTCTTTCAACAGCTCTAGCCACTTTCTCTGATGAAGATTTAGATCTTTCTGACTGAACACATACTGAAGACTCTTGTGGTCAGTTAACACATCAACATGGACCTTGTAAAAATAATGCCTCCAAATCTTTAATGCAAAAACAACTGCTACTAACTCAAGATCATGAGTCGGGTAGTTTTTCTCATGAGACTTGTGTTGTCTAGAGGCATATGCTATTACTTTGCCTTGCTGCATCAACACACAACCAATACAAACTCTGGAGGCATTACAATATACCATAAAACCATCTAAAACCTCAGGTAGAGTCAATACTAGAGAAGAGGTGAGTCGAGTCTTCAACTCTTGAAAAATATTCTTGTAAGAATTAGACCACTGGAGTTTGACTTTCTTTTGAGTTAGTCTATACATGGGAGAAGTAATAGAGGAAAATCCTTTAACAAACTGTCTGTAGTAGTAGGATATTCCCTGAAACTCCTAATATCTGATGGGGAGATGGGCCTAACCAGTTCTTTACTGGTTCAGTTTTTGCATCAAATTGAATGCCTTATGAGAAAATAATATAACCAAGGAATGTTACTGATTTCAACCAGAATTCACACTTGATAAAATTAGTGAATAATTGGTGATCTTTAATAATTTGTAAGAAAATCCTCAAATGGTATGCATGTTCACCCTCACTCCAAGAATAAAAGTGGATGTCATCTATGAAGACTATAACGAGCATATCCAAGTACTGCTTGGACACTCTGTTCATCAAGTCCATAAATGTTACAGGTGCGTTCGTTAGTGTAAAAGGCATAACTATAAACTCAAAGTGACCATACCAAGTTTGGAAGGCTGTCTGTGGGATGCTATATTCCCAAACTCTAAGCTGATGATAGCTGGATCTGAGGTTGATCTTAGAGAAACAGTTAGCACCCTGAAGTTCGTCGAACAAGTCATCAATCCTGGGGATGGTATAATTATTCTTGATTGTGACTTTGTTCAACTAACGATAGTCGATATACATTCTGAGAGAACCATCTTTCTTGCGCACAAAAAGAATTGGAGCTCCCCATGGAGAGACACTAGGCCTGATGAAACCCTTGTCTAAGAGATCATTTAATTCATCCTTTCATTTCTTGAGCTTGGCCGGAGCCATTCTATAAGGTGGAATTGAAATAGGTTGTGTATCTGGAAGGAGATCTATTTCTGTCACAACCCAAAATCGAAAGGCCATGATGACACTTGTTACGACAAACCTTTGCAAATAAGCCTATCATCTAAACTGATACACAAAGGGAAAAAGACAAAAATGACCCCAAGGCAAGGTTTCTAGAATGAATCCAAACCCTATAATTATAACAAATATGAAAAGAAACATACTCAATAATATCGAATCCTAATACCTGGTGTCACAGTGTAAGAACATAACTAGTACAACTCGAAGTCAAATACAAAAGGCATCCAAAATAGGATAAACTCTGTCTTAGAAATACAACAAAAAATTACCTAATAAGGAAAGATAGAAGTAGACTCCAGACGCTTGAAATCAACCATTATCTTGAAAAGCTCCAAAAGATGCCCGAAATCAACCACCGTGAGGCGCACCCAAACCTGAATCTACACCAAAAGAGTACAACAAGAGTGAGCACAGTCCACTTATACTCAGTAGGGAACGTCATTTGCAATCATAAAAAGTACCAAAACGGTAGGCCACACCGCTTTCACTAATAGTTCTATAATATCCACATATAAAACAACAAAACACCAGAAAGGAATATAAGTATACATTTATACCACATCTAAGCTAGAAAAAGAGAATAGTATATACGGGAACATCAAGTACAAGTAAGGGAATATAGAACAATGGATAAGTAACAAGTCAAACAAAATATACAATTATATCACAAGAGTAATAAAGTAAATACAATAAGCATGATGATGATATAATGCAAGAGGTTGTCGCACAACCTCTGAGTCCATCGGACAACCTTTGAGATCGTTGCATAGTCTCCGTATACACGTACAGATCTAAAGCTACAAGACGTAGGACTCATGGGGGGTTCGTCAACCCGTATACAATACACATATATCCATATCTCCTTTCCATCACATCCCTCGAGGAGGATTTTATAAGATGCCATATTTTATATCATAAAAAGGTGTTTCCAGCATTTCTCAGTATTTTCACAGTGGTACCAATTTTTATTAATGAGTATAAGGATGTAATGCTCATAACTAACCACAATGAGTATTTCCACAACCAACCACATTGAGTATTTCCATAACCAACCAATATACCATCACGTGATCCAAATATCCACTTATTATTTCTAATCATCTATGAAATCCAACATGATTCATATGCCAATAGTGTATGAATATATCACACAACACACAATTCGTACCACAACACACTTTTTTATCAAATAAGATACAATTATCATCATGTTTACAAGGCTATCAATATCATATTGGACCCCACACAATCACACATAGCACATAAATGTTCCAAAAACACCACATAACATCACATATTGGCCCCCACACAGGTAAAACAAATTATTATAGATATTTTCATGATATAGCTATTTTTATGATTAGTTCACACACCCTTAACATGATTTTGCATTAACATGAACTATCTAACCCAGTTTGAAAGAAGCTAAGCCATAACCTACCTCAAAGGCTAAAAATTGATCCACAACACTTCAATCCGAAAGCATTACTCCGCATAAACTGATAGAGAATCAACTAAAATATGAAAATATAAAATCTAAGTGTCAAAAAAAGCCAACGATATTCATATTACCTATTTTCAAGTCGGGCTCAAAGGGGACCCTCAAAATGGGTTTTCAAAAAAAAGAAGGGCAAAATCATAAATTTATTTCAAAAATAAGTTTCCCATATTTTTAGGAGGGTACAACTGTAAAACCAAGCAAAAATGAGTTAAAAATGAGGTTCAAATCAAAGAACAACTGCTTTTAAATTGTACCGAATAAAATCCCCAAAATCCATTTTAAAATAAAAAATCAACATTACTTTGAAGATGAAATCGAGCGAAAACTAATAATTATGAGGTTAGAAACTCATCCAAGAGAAAAAGTTTTAAAATTGGGGTTTAAATTGGAGAAATACAATTTTTAGCCCTTACGGGCCAAAATCCCCGAATTCCATTCTTTAATCCAAGTTTAAAACAAGAAATAGATGATAAAGATTGAAGAAAATTTGAAATAGGTGTTATAGAGATTACCCTAGCTTAGAAGTGGAAGAAATATCTAAAAATCATGAAACAGTAAGCTCTAACTGAAGTAATCTACCAGGTCTCAAATGCCCCGCCTTCCCCTGTTGGCCACAAAGGCAATGAGTTACAAAATCTTCTACATCTTTCCTTATACCACCCTACCAGTAATGCTGTCTCAAGTTATGATACATCTTATTCAGTCCCAGATGGGTGGAATAACTGGAACAATGGGCCTCCTCCAAAATCAATCTAATCTAATCACCCACTCTCGGCATATAAACTCGGCCCTAATTCTCAAAACATAATCAAAATCAAGTGAGGCTTCTTTATCCTTACCATTTAACACCTTATCCTGAATCAACCCTAATCCCACATAATTAAACCGATGAGTTTGAATCTGCTCCATTAAAGAAGACCTAGCCTTCACAAATGCCACAACACACCCAAATATCGAAATATCAATCCTAACTATCTGCTTAGCTAAAGACTGAACCTTTAGGCTGAAGGCCTCTCCTAGGTCAAAAGATATATGCCAAGCTATCAATGCTAGTCGATTTCTTACTCAAGGCATCCGCAACCACATTTACCTTGCTCAGATGGTAGTGAATAGTCAAGTCATAATCCTTAAGCAACTCAAGAGAACGACGCTGCCTCATAGTAAGATCTTATTGGGTGAAGAAGTACTGATGGCTATGATAATCTAAGAAAATCTCACAACGGACTTCATACAAGTTGTGCCTCAACAGCTTCAAAGAAAAAACAACCATGCATAACTCCAAATCATGGGTAAGGAAAACTTACCACGAGGCTTCAACTGAAGAGAAGCATCCTTAATCACCTTACCCTCCTACACAACACAACACCTAACCCAACACCTAAAGCATCATAAAAGGTGATAAAACCCATGCCTTCCTTGGGCAAAGTCAAGATAGGAGCAGAAGTCAACATATCCTTGAGCTTTTGGATGTTCGCCGTACAAGCATCAAACTACTGAAAAGACATCTTTTTCTGAGTCAACTTGGTAAACGGACCTGCAAGAGATGAAAAACCCTCAACAAAATATATTGATAATAACCCGGCAAGCCAATAAAACTCCTAATCTCGATAGGCAAATTAGGTCTAGCCCAATCATGAACTACTGTGCTCTTGGATGGATTAACCATAATACCCTTTTTAGTCACTACATGACCCAAGAAAAAAACAGACTCTGACCAAAATTCACACTTGGAGAACTTGGCATACAACTTCTTATCTCTCAATCTCTGAAGCACAATCCATAAATGATCCTCATGATCCACATTACTCTTGGAATAAACCAAGATGTCATCTATAAATATAACAAAAAGAGTCAAGATATGATCGAAACACCTGGTTCATAAACCCCATGAATTCGGATGGGGCATTGGTCAACCCAAAGGACATGAGCAAGAACTCATAATGACCATATTGAGTTTAAAAAGCAATATTTGGACTATTCAAAGGTCTAATCCTTAACTAGTGATACCGGAACCTTAAATCAATCTTTGAAGACACCGCGATGCCCTGAAGCTAATTGAGCAAATAATCTATTCGAGAAAAAGGATACTTATTCTTAACCATTACCTTATGCAACTACCAATAATCAATACACATCCGTATAGACCCATTCTTTTTCTTAATAAACAAGATATGTGCACCCCATGGTGATACACTAGGTTAGATAAGTCACTTACCCAATAACTCCTGTAACTAATTCTTTAATTTCTTCAACTCGACTAGGGTTATCCTATATGGAGGAATAGAAATAGGCTTAAAGCCTGGCTTAACATCAATGGCAAAATCAATATTACGATCCAGAGGCATACCATGTAAATTCGTAGGAAACACATCCATAAATCACGGACAACACAAAAAAATCAAAAGAAGGAGGTAAAGCAACACTAGTATTACAAATATGAGCTAAGCTATCATCTCAATCAATCGACGAGCCTGAACATAAGATATAACCCTCTTAGAACCTATATGAAACGTACCCTTCTAAGCTATCCTCAGCACACCCAATGAAGCTAGGGCCACGGTCTTAGCATTACAATCTAAGATGATATTGTAAGGAGCCAAGCAATCCATACCCAAGATGACAGCGAAATTAACCATATCTAAGATAAGCAAATCTATCAAAGACTTATGCCCAACAAAAGTCATAATACATGATCGATACATTCAATCTACTACTAAAGAATCTCCTACTGGGTTAGATACATAAATAGGCATGGCAAGAGGCTCACTAATAAAAGCAAAAGCCAAAGAAAAATATGCAGACATGTTGGAGAAAGTCAGTCTTGAATCAAATAAGATAGATGTAGATATAAAATAAACGAAGATGATACCTATGACCACATCATTAGAAGCCTCTGCCTCTTGTATGGCAGGTATAACATAGTACTATCCATGACCACCCACTGGCTGAGTCGCCCTGCGACCATAACTATGGGTTCTACAACCCTTGCCTCTCGCACCTCTGGTGGAACCCCTACCTCTCACAGTTGAAATAAGAGTATCTCTGATCACTCAACAGCGACATTCCTTAGTCACGTGGCCAATCTCATCATACACGAAGCAACTTCTACAACCCGATTCAACAAGGAAGGAGCCACTAGGCCCGACTAACCACTCTAAACTGCTGGACTAGAAGATCCACTACTCAAATTTTACAAGGTTGCCTGCACTGGTCTACATGATACCCACGAGAACCTCTAAAATCTTTGCCTTGAGAATCTTGAACTCTGAACTCACCAAAATGGCACACCTTCTTAGTGCCTCCCTGAGATGCTCGAGGAGTATCCTAAGTCATCTTAGCATGATCCACTATACTCTAAAAAGATGCTCTAAATACAACTATTTGAGACATAGACAACTAAAGAGAAACATCCCACCCCTTTATGAACTTCTAAATCCTTTCAGACTTGATAGAAATATTGGCATAAAAATATCTGGACAAGGCATGGAAGCATACTTCATACCCTGCAATAGTCATAGAGCCCTGCTCTAGGTGATGAAACTCATCCCTTATTCAATCCCTTAGACTGTAAGGCACAAATATCTTTAAAAATGTATCAGCAAATTGATCCCAAGTCATCTTAAAAGAATGAAGAGGTTTGCAGCTAACAAATGATCTCCACCAATCTCTAGCAGTATCTTGCAACTGATTAGTAGTATAAGCAACCCTGTGCAACTCAAGCGAACCCAAAATATGGAACTTCTCCTAACAAGCAATAAAGATTTCTTAGGCATCCCTGCCCACAACACCACTGAATCTAGAAGAACCCAAACAAGTAAATTTTTCAAACTTGTCTTAATTGTACTCATAATAAGAGGAGAAATGGTGAATCTGGTGGGCAGAGCTCCCATTTGGGGAGGTAACATAGATGAAGGCTGAACTCCTAATCTAAAATAACCATACTCAGATGCTGATGCTAAAATAGAAATAGTACTTGGGGTCTGAGGAGTACTAAGAGTAGAAGAAGGTGCAACTGAAGGATCCACACTCAGGATTGGAGGAACACCAAGCGCGCTCAAAGGAGAATCCTCTAAATGGTCAAATAAGCAAACGAACAGCCCCTCTAAAATTAGGGTATAAGAACTCGATAGAACTAAAGTAGGGCCTACACCTCCAATATACTCAACACGAGGCTCAATGGAAAGTACCCTAGCATTACTCCTAGATGGGGTAGATCCACGTACCTGTCCACTACCTCAAATCTATCCATGACTCGCAACTCTTCCTCTTGACTTGGCTCTCTTCCTGGATGAAGGCTTCACATCTCTAACCTCACAAGATTTTACCATCACCATTTTTATAGAAAAAATTAAAATATGACTTAGAACACAAGGTATGAAGGAAATTCACATTATAAGAAACAAAATGAAGAAAATTTCCTAAAGACATCATATAGCCTCTCGAAGATAAGTATGGACGTTTGCGTACCAATCTGTGAGACTCTATTAGACATCCCATTCTTACACCATTGAGACTAATAAACTTAGATGCTCTGATAATAATTTGTAATGATCCAAAATCTAAGGGCCATGATGGCACTCACTGCGGCAAACCTTGACAAGTAAGCCTATCATCCAAATCGATATACAAAGGGGAAAAGACAAAAATAACCCCAAGGCAAGGCTTCTAGAATGAATATAAATCATAAAATTATAACAAATGTGGAAAGAAACATACTCAATAATACCAAATCCCAAAACCTGGTGTCACAATGTAAGAACATAATTAGTACAACTCGAAGTCATATACAAAAGACATCTAAAATAAGATATAACTCTATCTCTGAAATATAATACAGACATAGACTAATAAGGAAAGATAGAAGTAGACTTCGTCCGCCTAACATCGACCACTACCTTAAAAATCCCCAAATGACTCCCAAAATCAAACAATGTGAGGCATACCCAAATCGGAATCTACACCGCAAGGATGCAGTAGGACTAAGTATGATCCACTTGTACTCGGTAGGTATCATAGGTCAACCGAGTAAAGTAGAAAATAAAACATAGAAAATACACAAAAAATAAAATATATAAAATACACACTATGGGCACGTCAACTGCAATAAAAAAAGTCCCACCATGATAGCCCACACCACTTGCACTCACTCTTCTATAATATCCACATATAACATAACAAAAGACCATAAAAGAATACAAGTATAATTTTATACCACATATAAGTAAGGAAAAAAGAACAATATATATGGGAACATCGAAAAGTGGATAGGTAATAAGTCAAACAGAAAATACAATCATATCACAAGAATAATAAAGTAAATACAATAAGAATGATAATGTAATGCACGAGGATGTTGCACAACTTTTGAGATAATCGCACAGCCTTCGAGATTGTCGCACAATCTCTGTATTCACCTATGGAGCTAAAGCTATAAGATGTAGGACCCATGTAGGGGGGAGGGTTTTCTTGAACCCATACACAATCCACATATATCCATATCTTCTCCTCAGCACATCCCTTGGGGAGGGTTTTATAAGATGCCATATTTTCTATTAGAAAAAGATGTTGCCAATATTTCTCAGTATTTCCATAGTGGTACCAATGTTTCATGAATGAGTATGAGGATTTAATCCTCACAACCAACCACAATGAGTATTTTCACAATCAACTACTGTGTATTTTTAATACCAACAAATATACCATCATGTGAGCCAAATATCCACTAATTATTTCCAACCATCCATGAAATCCGGCATGATTCATATGGCAATAGAGTATAAATATATCATAACACGTAATTGGAGCTTCAACATGCTATTTCATAAAAAAAGATACAAGTATCATCATGTATACAAGGCTATCAATATCATATAGGACCCCACATGGTCATACATAGCACATAATGTTCCAAAAACACCACATAACATCACATATAGGCCCCTACACATGAACAACACATTAAGTTATCCCTTTTCGTGATAAGTTCCCACACCCTTAACATGTTTTTGTATCAACATTAACTACCCAACCCAGTCTAAAAGTAGTCAAGCCATAACCTATCTCGAATGCCAAGAACCAATCTGCAACACTTTAATCCCAAATCCTCACTCCTCACGAACATACATAGAATTAACTAAAATATGAAGATATAGAATCTGCGTATCAAAAGAAAGCCAATGATACTCATATTACCTATTTTCAAGTCGGGATCAAAATGGACCCCCAAAATGGGTTTTCAAAAAAGAAAGGCAAAATAGTAAATTTTTTTAAAAATATATTTTTCATATTTTTAGGAGTATACATCTATAAACCCAAGCGAAAATGAGTTAAAAATGAGGTTCAAATTAAAGAAAAAATATTTTAAAATTTTGCCAGGCAAAATCCCTGAAATTCATTTTAAAATCAAGAATTAAAGTTTTTTTGAAGATAAAATAGAGGAAAAATTGTTAATTATGAAGTTAGAAACTCATCCAAGTGAAAAAAGTTTGAAGTTGGGGTTTTAAATTGGAGAAATACAATTTTTCGGCCTTACGGGCCAAAATCCCCAAATTTCATTCTTTAATCCAAGTATAAAACAAGAAATAGATGATAAAGATTGAATAAAATAATTGAAATGAGTTTTATAGAGCTTACCTAAGCTTAGAAATATAAGAAATAGCTAAAAATCATGAAACCTTAGGCTCGAAGTCACAAAAATAGTGAAAAATGGCGAAAACTAGGTATTTATATATCCAGGCATCATGATCGCAGACCAGGTATTGCGATTGAGGTACCTGGATTGTCAAGGGAATTACGATCATGATAAGTGTCATGATCGCGACATATGTCTACAGTACCCAATCGCGATAGCAATCGGAACATCGCGATCACCAGTGCACCAACTAGGAGACTTGGTGCATTCCACATCTCTGCAGGCTCCTTAAAATTTATGTGGAATCCCATAAAAGCAAACAAACTATGATACCCTGTCAAATTCAACGCTCTAGACTCAATACTAATACCATATTTTTCATAAGACATTATTTTCATAAAGTTGACCCCCAAAATCTAAAATCATAACTTTTTGAACTGAGGGTCGAAATATGATTTAAAAGCCATAAAACCATATCAACTATGTTACCACTCTAAAATAGATGTTTGAATCTGCTGGTGCAGTCTGTTTTGCCATTCGTCCCATGAATCAAAAGATGTTGACAGAAGTCAACTATAAGGCTTTGAAACCACCAAAAACCACAATATGGTATAAATGACACCAAAATGTATCAGAAACTGTGCCAATCATCCCCATACTTTAAAAATACCACAACACATCCACGAGGAGGTACTATCGACCTATAATCACTTATTTACTAACCTTCAATTCCAAGACTAGCTCATTTTAAAAATGAAACTGAATTACTCTATTTCTACAGTCAACTAAGGCATAGCAAAAACGGAGCCAATCTATGCCAAGAATAACATCAAAATCGGTCATGTATCTAAACAAGATCGACCGAAGTGACTTTCTGGGATACTGTGACTTGGTAATTTCTGTGCACCCATCAGGCTATGATTGAACTACCGAATGGGGTAGAAACTGTGAAGGGTTTTGCAAGGGCTTCAGGGTTGATACCAAAATCTATTGCTGTATAGAGAGTCACGAAGGAATGTGTGGATAAAGGGTCTAATAATGTATACATATGAATATGAAAAACTTGTAACGTACCAGTGACCATATCAGGAGAACTCTCTTGATCCTGTTGAGTTTGAAACGTATATAACTTATTCTAACGCTGTCCACTAGTTGCACTAGATGTGTCACCCTGCTGGACCTATTGGAGAATTAGACTAACTGAATTGACAATCATCTTTACCCTTTTTCACAACCACTGGGCACTCCCTCACTATGTGACTTAACTTACCACACCCAAAACAAGCATCGCTACCTACCATGCCCCCACCCTTGTGATTACTACTGTATTTCCTACAAATTGGGTTAGTGCTAGAACTATTCATACTACCTTAAGACTTAGATCCTGGAACTCTATCACAAGTATCTTATCTGAACTTGGTTATTGGATCACTAGAAGAAGATGGATCCAAAGCTGATGATTTCTGGCAAAATTGAGATCGGTTTCCACCATCTGATCTCTAGTGAGATAAATTGAAACTACCAGTTCTGGTCCTCTTATTCTACACCTTAATCCGTTGGGCATGAAACCTCAATCGGGAGATGTCTATCTCCCTAATCAACATGGCTGTTCTATACTACTTGACCTAATCCTTAGAAACACTAAACACAAACTTACTTATTTGGGCTTTAGAGTTGGCAGCCATAGCTACAACACACCTTGATAACTGAGTAAATTTGAGTGAATAATCCTTCACACTCATGTTTCTGTGCTTTAGGTTTATGAACTCCTACACCTTGGCCTTCCTCATCTCCCCTGGGAAGAACCTATCCGGGAATACAATAATAAACTCATCCTACTCTATTAGCCCTGTGTTTGCACCTCTATCTTTGTTTCACTGCTTAAACCAGGTGTAAGCCACTCCTTGAAATTGATAATCAGCAAAATCAACACTTTTACTAGGGGTGACACCCATAATATTTGTCACTTTTTGAATACTCTCCAAGAACTCCAATGGGTCCTCTTCATAGTTTGACCTAAAGAATGCTGGCGAATCATCTGAGTGAAGTCTCGAATTCTAGTTGTTGCCATCTTCTTTGTTAAGTTGGCTAGGGCACCATCCTACTAGTTATTCTGAGAAGTAATAGATTAGGCTAATACTATGAAAACAACCTTAACTCTGCATGAGAGACCTGTTCATTCAGAGGGTCTTCAAGAAATGGCGGTGGTGTTTACTGATTTCCATTTCTTCTTTCATTTGTTCTCTTAGGAGGCATTTTCTGTAAATAGGTAGAGGACGAGTCAGAATAAGAATTTTAATAGTGTTCACACTCTATCACACGACATGACTCATGAAAAAAGTGAGACCTTCCTAAATTACTTTGTAGCCTCTCACTCATAAATGTGGAGTGCTTCAGACCTATTAACAAGACTCAACTTAGCATGACTTTCAGACATCCTAGGACACTTTAAACCTAATACTCTAACACCAAGTTTGTCACTACTAGGGACTTCCCCTTTGTGGTAACACGGTACTTTGAGTCACAAGTGACCCTAAGCTAACCATGACCTGGCTTAACACCAAGAATGTTGAAAAAGTAACAATGTATTGGGCAGAATATAAACTAACATAACTGATAGGAATAATAATAGGGAAATACTGAGTATAGAACTATCTGTAAAAACAACATGCTAAAAAGTTAGACATCTGTCTAAAAGCCTCAAAATCGATAAGAGTTGTTGGGAAAACCCTCAAATAACTCCAGCTGACTGCAATAAAAGTTGACTGAAAAGAAAATAAGCGACACAACCCAAACTAGGGCCCAATTATGTTGGGCATCTCGAGTCTAACAAGGACCAGAGACCACCCCTTATACTCAATCCAAACAACCAATATACAACCAGTGTCGGATGAATTCTGAACAAATAACAATAAAGAGTATTTAGAATTCAATGACTTCAGGATAATTCTAAATCCGAGACCAACCCAACGAAGTCATACCGTCCAACCCAAACCAAACAAACCATAATATGCCCAAGTCCACAGTTGTCCATGCAAAGCCTCTAAACAATGCTAAAGAATATCTAGTCGGGACATGCCCCTAACCATAGACAAAAACCAATATTGAAGGAATAGTAATGACTAAGATAAATCGTAACATGAAATGGGACTTTTGAAGAATGGAAGCTAACCATTTTAGTCTGACTAAAGGTGTCTCCAAATTACCAAGTCACTAAGCAGGAGGAATAGTATTATGGCCCATTCTTACATTGCGTGGGCATACAATGCCTGAAGATGGTTAGCGCATGAACGTTAGCATGCACTCAGTATTAAGGATAAAATAATGCCATTATTTAAAACCAAAGTAAATAACCATATGCAACCACATACATACATATATACCATGCCGGAAGAGGGGACCAGGTTTACCATGCATTTAAAACTTTAACCTGGGATGCATTGCTTTGCCATTATAATCCACCCACGAGCTATATGGGTCTAGTGTTACCCCCTTAACGGGCCCCAGTGCGTGTAGCCGGATAAACTGGAGGTACCATAGGTGGCCTGGGATTCCCTTGTACCCTTCGCCTTCTATGATACTTATGTACGAGTATATATTTGGGGGATTCCCTTGTACCCCATAAGTACGTGGTCATCAAGACTAATCCTAATGTTGGCAAATATGAGTTTCCAGTGTCAACTTTTTGGAGTCATACCTTTATGGCTAGCTATCAAAACCCCCATTATTGCTCAATTAAAACACTTAACATATAACTAAACCACCAATTCCAGGAGTAAATTATTAAGGCATTATACTATGGTATTGCCAATCTTCTTGAGAGGTTTTTAAAGGGTGTTTTCAACCTTCTAAGTGAAGAATGAATGACCAAATAGGGTTATAAGAAGTGGGGTCTTAAGGGCTTGGGGTGGAAAATATCCAAAATACCCTCAGCTCAAAAGCTGTAGAAAGAATGTAGGTGGGTACAATTGAACCCCTCAACTCGTATCCACATCATACGAGTGGTACCCCTCACTCATAACTTAATCAGAAAGTTGGACAACACATTCTGTCCAATAGACGGCTCCCTTACCTAACTCGTATAATCACTATATGACTAGTACTCTAAAGTCGTACCCTATGAAGAAGATCAAAGGCTAGACACTAGACAGTATACGATTGGACCCTATACTTCTTGTCATATAAATTTACAACTCGTATGGAGTCTTTTCATACCTTGGATAGAACTTGGCCAGTATCACACTGACCAACATACGACTATTGTCCAAGACCCGAACCCACACCATACAAGTCATGGTGTGTGTTGTATGATGATCAGAAGGTTCAAAACCGAGGAAATTTTCAAGTGCCAAAACCCAGGGTGTTTCAATTCTCCCCCACTTGGATCATTCATCCTCGAATGGTGGGACAAGGTAGTACAAGAATGATTAAACCCCCAAATGTCTCCACTCTTACCTTTAACTAAGGTAGAAAACAAAAATGCCAAGGAATTCTTCAATCTACCTTTAACAAAGTCAGAAAACAAAGATGTTCAGAATGCATGCACACCTTTAGCATAATTATCCAAAATAGATAGTAAGAATGAGCAGTCAGACTCTATATCTCCTTCAGCTCCCCACAGAGCTCCTTCTTCCACAACCAAAATCTAATATCCCTTAAATGCGACCACACTCTCCACTAAGCTTCCAATATAAAGACAATACTTCTCTATCTCAAGCTCCTAACTTCTCCCATGAACACATGACTTGGGAGCCTGAGTATAACCGCATACCCATCCCATGCTAAAGACTAATTGGGAGTCAAAGGTGCTATTGGGATACATGAGGCCCTACACTTTACACTACTTTGATAGTACCACCTCGTCTGTCACTATAATCAAGAAACAGGTCTTGATCAGGGAGCTATAGCCGCTTAACACAAAGGGTGGGTATTTATCAATCACCACGCGCCAACCTATTTCCACTACAACCACTCTATGGATCTCCCCATCAAAACTAACACCCTCAGCTACTATCACAAAGGATTTTACCATACCTCCCATCTGCAGCTATTTCATAGGACAATATTTATCTTATTCCTCCATCTACACTTAAACCTTAGCTCTAGTAGTCACCCCCAAAATTTGACAACCACGGACATCTACTCCCTCATCTAAAACATCACTACACTTCCACAACCACTACCACCCTAATATAAGAAGGGTCATTGAGGAACTAAATACATAAACTACTTGTGTTACTCAAGGCGAGACCCACGAAATGAGACACAGTATAATTGGTATGAGGTACTCCATATCAACTAACAAGGTTATAAATGAAGGATCATCCCGATATAATCACACCGTAGCATGAGTCCTTAGGATTGGGTATCAGAAGAAACACTACTGCATAAATCATAAGTAACGTATCAAAAAATAGAGATTCATATTCAAGGAATAAGGCAAGGATTGCCACTTGAGACTATTATTTCTTAGATTTAAGCAAAACGTAGGACATGGATGTATGGGTTAGGAGTGTAATGACATAGAGATTGAACACTTGGAAGCTCAAATTTCTAAGAACCATTATTGCCTTTGGTTTTGGGATTGGAATATGGATGTACACTGTATGCCGAATGCGAACCTTATGCATAAGCACTGTTAAAATGCATGCAATGCTAGTAGAGTCCCACTTAATCTTAATAGGAGGTAATTTCTAAAATAGGAGTAAATTCACCCTGACTTTCCCCATAAGTCCACTGCTAGGAGAAAATTTAGCATTAGCATTTGATCTCCATCTTACTACACCTATAAGCACAATACTCCACTCTAAGGGTTATCATTATAGACTTGTACTAGGGACACTTGGATCTCTTATACTTAAAACTTCATCTATCCAGATGCTACCTAGAGTTCAACATAGTATGACAAACTTCAAGCCCTAACCCATTCAATGACTTAGCCACAATCCATCAGTTCAACCTAGAGTTTCGACCTTTAGATCACAACCTTACCGACCCCTGTATTTACTAAGTCATCAACCTCATTTCTTCTGTACACCTTACCAATCCTAATAATCTACCCCCATAAATATCGTATTGCTATCCTCGAGCTAACATACTCCCTTCACCAAAATAACCATCTAAGTTCTAAATTTAGTGTCTATGAGCTATCATGCACTACTAATAGAGTACCCTGCACACAATATATATATAGTCCACCCCACGAGGAGATTACCCCAAATTCCTCATCCACCAACCAGTAATCTATAAATATTTAAAGAAAACTATTCCTTCCTCTTATGCACAAAAGAATGGAAGTGTTCCATGGAGAAATGCTATGGCGGACAAATCCTTATCATAAAGATACTTCAATTGTTCTTTAAGTTCTTTCTACTCGATTGGAGTTATTCTATAAAGAGGGATAGGGACAAAATAAGTATTCGAAAGGAGATCAATCCCAAAATTGATTTGTCTATCGGGTGGTATACCAGGAAGGTCATCAAGGAAGACCTTAAGAAACTCATTCCCCACATGGATAGAATGTAAGAAAGGAACCTCCAAGTGAGAATATTTAACCCAAACTAGATGATAGAGACATCCTTTGGAGATTAATCTCTAATCTTTAAGATATAATATGAATCTCCTTTTAAAAGTTAGGGAACTACCCTCCCACTCAATAACCGACTTACTAGGAAATTTAACTATGTCCCTATGGGTCCAACACCATAGAGACGCATAGCACGAGTGCAACTAATCTATCCATAACATGACATCAAAATCAACCATGTCTAATTCAAACAGTTCCATAAGAGTTTCTCAAATACCCATAGATACTACATACCCCTATAGACTCCTCTAGCCACCACTGATTCACCCACCAAGGTAGAAACCAAAAGGGTCCTAAAGTAATCACAGGATCAAAACTAAAATACACAACCACAAATAGGGTCACATAAGAAGGAGTGAACCCTGAATCAAGTAGACAATACACATCACAGGAAAAGAGTTTCAATATACTTATAATGACATTAGGCGATGCCTTAAACTTTTATCGGGTAGTGAGATCATAACAATGGTCCCAACTAGTGCAGAAGCCAAAAGTAGCACCCCTCATTGCAAGAGCTAGGGAAGTGGCAATTGGGATACTATTTTCCTAGTGGCAATCCTTGTGAGACAGTCCCATTGCATGAGACCCAAATAACCACAGTTAAAACACTAATTCCTCTTCTTGTATCAATAACCACGGTATAACAAACCATAAAAAGGATAGGAAGGATAGGGTGAGGCTGATCGAGATCCACAAACTCAAAAACAATATTCACCAGAAGACTGAGGATAAGGAACACTGACAACCACATAGGAACTCCCTGGATTCCCTTGCTCAGGCCATGATCTACCACCTCTACCATTATTTTTAACCCCTTCCCATTCTAAATATTGGGAATTCTTACTCTGTCTATTTCTAGACCTCTTCTTATTATTTCTCACACCAATAGGGTTGGACTGGCGTGACAGAAATGCCACTATCTGGGCTAATGGATGAATAGAATGTCAAAACTCAACATTGATAATATGTCTTTTAGGTGATTAAGTATGTGTGTCACCCTTTGGGGTAGGGTCAGTGGAGACCGATGGAAAATTAGAAACTGTGACCCTTGTCCGGGTCTGTACCCCATGAGTTGGACGAGATCCATCCATGACATCCTCGAGTAGGATTGGTGAGTTTCCACAAGCTTCAGATTATTGGAAGGGCATGATTTGAAAGGTGAACAAAAGTAGATTTTGGGTAAAATTCAAGACCTTAGACTCTATAGCTAAAAAATAAAACAACAAGAAAGTGGAACATTCCTAAATGTCTCGTAGACTCTCCCTTATAAATGTGGCACACTACACATCCATAAAAAAGACTCTACTTGACACAGCTTTGTAGAAACCCCATGATGCCGAAACCTAGGCTCTGATACCAATCTGACATGACCCAAATCAGGGCCTAGTCGTGTAGGGCACCATAAGTCCAACAAGGACCAGAGACTACCTCCTATACCCAAACCAACCAACCAATATACAACCCATGTCAGATGAATTTCAAACATATAACAAGATAAAGTATTTAGAATTCAATGACTTTGGGATAAGTATAAATCTAAGACCAACCCAACTAAGTCATACTGCCCAACCCAAACCAAACAAACCATAATATGCCCACATTCACAGTTGTCCATGTAAAGCCTCTAAACAATGCCAAAGTATATCTAGTCGGGACATGCCCCGACCATAGCCAAAAACCAATGATAAAGAAATATTAAAGACATAAGATAAACCATAACATGAAATGGGAATGGAAGCTTACCACATCAGTCTAACTCAAGCTGTCCCCAAATCGCCAAGTCACTAAGTAGGAGGAATAATAGTATGGCTTTTTTCTGCATCACGTGGGGATACAACGCCCGAAAATAGTTTGTGGATGAATGATAGCATGTACTTAGGAATAAAGATAAATAATTCCATTATTTAAAACCAAATTAAATAATCATATGTAACCATATACATACATATATACCATGTTGGGAAAGGGGACCGGGTTTAGCATATATTTAAAACGTTAACCTGGGTTTCGTAGCTTTACTATCATAATCTACCCATGGGCTATATGGGTCCAGTTTTCCCTCTGAACGGGTCCTATTGTGTATAGTTGCATGAATTGAAAAATATTATAGGTGACCGAGGATTCTCTTATTACTTTCACCCTCTATGATACCTATGTACGAGTATATACTTAGGGGACTTCCTTGTACCCCACAAGTACATTTTCATCAATACTAATCCTCATGTTGACAAACATGAGTTTCTAGTGTCAACCTTTCAGACTCACACCTTCACGACTAGCTATCATAGCCCCCATTATTACCCAATTAAAACATTTAACACATAACCAAACCACCAGTTTAAGGAGTCAATTTTTAAGGCATTATAATGTGGTATTGTCATACCAACTATAGCTTGCAAGCATTGTCATTAGCCAACACTTAGGGAATTCTCATGTACCCAAAACTCCATTATTAAAATCACTTGGGAGATTCCCGTGTACCCCATAAGGTTTTCATAAATTACTCACTTAGGAGATTTCATTGTAACCCATAAGTTTTTAAAACCATATTTAACCAAAGCCATGGCCACCAAGGCCTTTTCAAATCATTAAAAATCAACCAAACTAATTTATGTTCTATTACCACATTATGCAATGCAAAGTTTTCAATAATAGTCAAACTATTTGACAAAATCATTCTCATAGGCATTTTAACAAACATTTTTAGGGAATAAGATTTCCAAACCAAAAACCATGTATCAATTGAACATTCCCATGTAACCACATATTCAAACCGTAATTATAACATGAAAACCATAAGAAAAACATTATCCAACTAAGAACAACCAAAGCCCCCAACATATATTTCAGAATCCCCAATATTACCACAATAATACCATGAAAATCATTCATTAAAAACATGCTTTTAGTTGAAACAACAACAAGGGAGGAGTAACATGCATGAGATACAAACATTCACAGAGGGATTTTGATCGTTAAGCTCCTAAATGACCACCTTGAAAAAACCCTAGCCAATCTCATTAAGGGGTTTTTAGAGAGTTTTTTCAATCTTCTAAGTGAAGAATGAATAACAAAATGGGGTTATAAGATATGGGGTGTTAAGGGTTTGGGATAGAAAATGTCCAAAATAACCTTAGCTGAAAAGTTGTAGAAAGAATACAGGTGGGTACATTTGAACCCCTCAACTCGTATCTGTATCATAGGAGTGGTACACCCACCCATCGCTTGATTTGAAAGTTGGACATGATATTCTGTCTAATATATACCCCCTTACCTAAATCGTATCATCACCATATGACTAGTACCCTAAAGTCGTACCCTAGGCAGAGCATTAAAGTCTAAACACCAGACAATATATGATTGGACCCTATACTTCTCGTCATATAAATCTATGACTCATATGGATTCTTCTCGTACCTTAGAACGAACTTAGCTAATATCATACTGACCAACATATGAATAGAGTTATAGACCCGTAGCCACATCATACGAGTCATAGTATGTGTCGTATAATGATCAAAAGGTTCAAAATCAAGGATTTTTTCAAGTAAAAAAAATAAGGTGTTTCAATAAGTAACTGATAACTAATCCTTAAATAATGAGGATTCACCAAACTTCTACTGACTGGTATGGGAATATGCTAAGTGTTATTTGGGTACTAGTATCCAAACCGATATTATGAGATGATATAACACAAAAAAGTATATGATTAGTACTTTAAATGTACCGAGTATGTGAGATGGGAAACTAACTAGTATAAGATGAATATAAATGCATAAAACACGATAAACCAAGTATAAACATGTATTGAATAAAACTGAATAACTGAATACAAGGTCATGCATAATCTGAAACTGAATCATAAACTGAGGACTACAGGAGCTAATAATAACCGACATACCCCAATCTGAGAAAAATAAGGTCCAACCTATAATCCTAGTTGGAAAGGTGGCGGTACTTTGCAAAGGATACCAATACTGGCTGGTGTGGATCTACTTAATTAATGTCCTAAAGGACAAGGGTGTTAGTCGTTAACTGGAGGGTGACCTCTTATAACCTACATTGGCGCTGTAGTTTTGGAACTTAGGGTTTCTACCAAAGGTCTCAGTCCTCAACTAGTGGGTGAGCCTTCACCCCTGCATTCGCTCGATGCTAAGTACTAATGCTAACTAAAATAACACTGATAACTAGTATATGCTCAACATGATAATATTTTGAAAGTATCAATATAAGTATGATTTGAAATACTCATAATATATAAACTAATGTATGCATGAATTTATAGGTATCGGGTGTTCATACTCACCAGCTCTAATCATGATAATATTTACTATACATTATGAGGAAATTTACAATACAAGCCCAAAAACTCAAAAACTTATCATAATAAGAAATTTATGACTTTGAAAATGGAAAGATGCTACTCTTGTGGGAAATCACGTACTCATGGTTTGGTTATTAAAATAAACTGAAGAAATTAAAAAAAACCCATATTGACCTAGAACCCAAAACTTAAAGGGAAGTTAAACTTGAACATTGAGAATCCTTTGGGACTCAATGGTTGAAAGGAAAACATTGATAAAATCCCACATACTTGGAGATGGAAGTTTTGGTAAATCCTTGGAATTTGTGCTTGAAGTTGAGGAACCCTACTCTGTTGTTGGAGAAGACAAATAGCCCCTTTTTTGAGTGTCAATTAATTTGTGACTTTGTCAGGATTTTTAGAAAACTAGGCCTATATTAAACCCCTGGGGAATTCCAAACGACGTCGGTTAGGAGTTAAAAGAATGGGAAAAGACTAAAAATCCCTTTTTAAAATATATTGAAATTTCTGGGAAACAGTTTTACCAATAGAGGTAATGACTCTTTAGGTTTAGTAATGATTCATGTCCTGGAGTCGTTACCAAAGGTTCTAAGCCTTGGTCCTTCATTGTTATGACTACGACTTTCCTTCTGATGCCTCATTGGGTCTGATAATGAGTTATTATAAGAAGTCATTATCAAGAACTTGATATATTGTTTTTTTATTGTGACAACAATTCCACCTAATGACTCATTAGGACTTATAACGAGTCATATACTAGACTTGCCACTACTGGGATTAAATTCTTGGGTTCCTCACTATTGTGGTAACGACTCATCATAATGACTCATTGTATCTGATAATGGGTCATTACCAGGGTCGTCATAGGTAGTTTGAAAGTTCCTCAGTCAACTTTTCATAACTTTTTACTATGATTTCAAATTAAAGGAAGACTTATGGTATTGGAAAGCTAATTCATTGGGCCTATCTTGTAGTAGGTCTAAAGATAAAAAATTTATGGTATTACACTGTGATTTTGTGTTGTACTTGGACTTCTTTTGCTTTTTATTTGTTTGTGATTTGAACATCTGTAATTGCCTTCTATCATGGTTTATATTTTGATGACTGCATTGCATTTTTATTTTGTTTTAATAAGGTGTTAAGTGATGGGTTGGGTATCACATGGGTATAATATGATATGTCCTAATACTGGATCGGTTACCATGCCAGTATAATATGACATGATTTTTAATGGTTGGGTACCACGTTCGTATATTATGATGTGATGAGTAAGATGAGAAGGGTACGCGATGATGTGCACATCTTACATACATGCATTCATTCACATACATTGAGTGTAGTTTGATGAATATTTGTGATAATGAATGATTGATGAAAATGAATGTGTAAAAGCCTGTAAAAGTGAACTTCCAAGTGTAATTATATGACAATTCATGATTTATTGTTTGGCTGATATCATTGACTATAAATCTTTGATCACTTTTATACTTGTTTGACTTGCTTATTTGTACATTGTTAAGTTAGTTGACGTATGATGCTTACCCGTACTTGTTGATATACTGATGCTATATGTACTCTTCTTTTTGTTGAGTGCAGAACATATTCCTATGGCTGACATGCTACCTAAGTTCTAGATAGTGATTCAGTTTTGATTTTCAGGGTGAGTACCATGTCCGGGGAACCTTTAAATCTTTTTATAATGTTATATCCTTTCATCTGGGACTAAGACAATTTCCTCTTGATTTATGCTTTTGGATATTCATATTAGTTTCAGACTCAGTTATTCTTTTTAGATGTTCTTGTATGGTGACTTCAGGTCTCGAGAGTTATAATAAATACAGGTTTCGCACTTTATTCATTTTTATGAATGATAATATTGTTGACTAAGATGTTATTTAAATATAATCCTTTGAACAGATTTAGTACATAGAAAATTTAATGAAAGAGCAACAACTAAGTGTGTAAGGGTGAGATTAGTATGATTTTCCTGCCATAGGAAAGGGTGGGTGTCAATCAGGACCGCTTGGATCCTGATACATACTAGTAGGTATTATCAATAGATCAAAGTTAGAAACATAAAACAACATATAGCAAACAAGAAGAAATCATTTCAGACACACAGGCTTAATATCTGAGCACACCGGCTTCAACTTCCAATTTTACCATTTTTCTTAAAAAAATTAAGCAATATTTATTTACCCTCAGGGTGTGACTATCTAACGATATATTGTGAATTAATCTAACCCATAGTTTTTATGCACTTACTTATTATAACAACTCTATAAACTTTTCTCTCTCATTAATCTTCTTTCGTGACAATTTTCACCCCGATTATACTATCATTAATCATTGGAATTACAAAAAATGAAGATAATTAATAGCCTCAACAACTTAGCAAAAGAAGCACTGCAATATGCATCAAATTTATAATTCTATAAAAGGAGAACAATATTTCTACATAATATAGGATGCACTTTATATTCACACTTTGCTATAATGCCAAACCACACCCATCAACATAACCGATCAACTTAAGCAACCATAGTATCTCATCAATTAACCAGTCCACAAAAAGAACCATGATATATCATCAACATAACTCGGTCCACTTAAGGAATCATCTACCACATATAAATATATATGTGCATTCAAATTCATATGATTAATGTATGTATGCAGGATGTACGCATCATATCTTTCTAATCTCAATATCATCATCATCATCAGTATCATTCTCAATATCATGATCTCAATATCATCATCAATGTCATTCTTAACATCATGAATATCATGAGCTGAATTTCATTATCAATTTCATCAACTCAACTCATAATCATAAACATCATGATCTCAATATCATCATCAATACTATTAACCTAAATTTAAGATACAGTCAATAATTATAAGTATTACCTAAAGGTGAATCACAGACACCTATTTAAATTCAAATGGAAGCAACAACAATTTAAGTAGAACTTAAAAACTAAAGACACCAAATAAAAGTTATCGATAATCAACAAGTTTATTATTCCAAGTAAACAATTAATTCCACTAACATGTGAAATCACAAGTATATCCAAAGACCAATTCACCACTTACTCAAATAAGCATTATCGACATAATCATCAATCAAAACTATGTCTAAATACCAATCAATCAAGCATCTATTTCACTCATCAATCTAACTCTCTGCTATTCATATTGAAACCGATGAATTCAATTACTACCTACTAACCCTTACACTCAAGTCATCACTAAGATCAAGACACTATCTCTCTTTAGTCGATTATTCAATCATTCATCTCTACTTAATGTACAATTCTAGATAGAGTCATACACATTTACACATCTTACTTTTTAGCATTTAACAAAACTTGACTTTGTGTTCTTAAATTATATCACCCTCCTTTTTTCATAATCAATCCTACTAATTATCTTCTAGTAAGAATATCTTATAATTTAATATAACAATATGAGTTTCACCATTTTTAAGGTATTGAAGACTAGCTAAATAGATTTAAAGATCAACTAATTTTTTTATTATTATTCACATTCACATATTAAACTCTATAAATTATCAAGTTATACAAATACAAACACCTATCAAGGGATCCATAAAATACAATAATACACACTTATATCATTTTTTTATAGTTTATCCATTCAAACTCCATGCCATAGGCCTAGACATGAAATCTCTAGTCAACTATAGTTATTACATTCAACTAATTCAAGTATATTACACATTAAACTTAACCTTCTTCGATCGAAGATCTTGGAAAAACCAAACCACACCAAGGTTGATCTTTCCATTATTTCATGCCTCCTTTAGCCCAATTATCTAAAAATAAAAAAATTATAAGAGTAATTAAGCTATTTCTCTTCGAATAACTAATTTAGATATTCAACCCACTAATTGTATCCTTATTTGTGGTCTAAACCAATATCCAAAGTCAAACCCTTAACTAGTTCTATCATACTCAATCTATATCCATTAATGAAGTTTCAAAGCTAAAGGTTCTACTTTTAAAGAATTTAAGGTTCGCAAGAATCAAATTCATATTTTAGAATCACTAATCCATGTTGGGAATTATTAATTAACAATCTAGATGCAATTCTAGGTGATATTAAGCTCACCCATAGAATTTCCCTAAAATATCATGAATTTAGATTCAAATCTCTAAAAATTCCACCATTAAAGATTATTTTAATAATTCTAAGATGCTAAAAGATTGAAATATAAAGAAGATGATGGAATAACTTACCTAAATGAAGGCTTTTCACCCAGGGACTTAAAAACTCACTCTCTGGGGCTTTGGAATGAAGCTTTTGAGTCAAAAGCCCCAAAAGTGTCAAAATTGTCAATTAATACTACCCAGTTACTGCTACAACTGTTAGATTATTGCTACAATGGTACTGCTGTGGTGGTTAACTTTTTAGCTTGGACAGTGTTCAGTAAAATAACCATATGGTGGGTATTGAACTCCCTAAATCTTTATTTTCTAGGAGATATACTCATTTGAACATGACCTTAGCTTAATGTTACTCAAAATTCAATTTGTAAGAACACTTCCAACTTAATTTTGTGCTAGGGGTATCGTATGACCTTAGTACATGTCCAAAGTACTCTGATACTAAGGAATTAGTCTTATAACTTATTATGAATGAGGTTATTATGATTTTACCATAGATATTTTTAGTAACGATGGAATAGGTTATTACAAATAATATCCTTAGAAGATGAATAACTTTTTTAATTCATCACTACGACATGAATCTGAATTGGTTCTTATAAATTGATACACCGCTCATCATCCTAAAATCCAACACCTTCTTTGAAATTTTTAGGTATGACTTAGTAGTTTATACCTCTATAATTGTTGTTATTTTTGAAACCGTCCTTATTTTTGTACAATGAATCATCATATTATGCCTTCATACTTTTGGAATTTTAGCCGCCCTCTAAATGACATTAAACGACATAGTAAGTCACTTCAAAACCCTACTCTTCTTGCTTTTTTTCAAAATTCCATAGACATCTTGCCTGACTTGATTTATCTTCCTCTCCTTATCCTACGAGTTTCCCCTTAATATCCGGGGACTTTATTCATTGTAATAAATAAAATCTCTATATCTCTCAATGTGCTCTAAATTTCCTAACATAATTTCTGTCCCCCTTTTCATTCAAGATCTTAAGGAAAGATCTTAAGAAAAGATGTCTATCATTTCCATATGAAGTGTGCCTTTTCCACCAATACATCATCATTCTTGTCCTTGATGTACTTTATGTGGTTGATATCATAATCCCTCATCTCTATCCCTCTCTCTCTTTAGCGAGCCTATGCAACATCTTTTCTCCTATCCTTGATTTTTTGTTACAAGTGTTCAAAAGTTATTATTCTAACCCCCATAACTGCTATCTTCACTTTTTTATTTGTCATCTTATATATCTCCCAATTGTTTCTCTTGTCCTCTTCATTTTTTCTTTCTGCTAACACCATATATTCAATTTTCTTGGTTGTCACTTTTACCTGAACCTCTCTAGTCAAGTCCCATCTATGTCCATCAAAGTTACACATTGAAACTCCTAACACCTCTTTAGTTACTTGTCTAATGAAGTTGGATGTCCTAGTACATATACAATCAATTTCCCTACTACTCTTCCAAGCCACCATAACAATTAACATTCTCCTATCTCCTAAGCTTTGGCATTTATCAAGCCACCTCACTTGATTTTGTGTTGATCACATCAGTATCCGTTTCTTTCTCTTCTTCCCGATTTTTAAATCTATAACTATGAGTTTATATTGAATGGTAAGATTGTCGGACAAGATAACCATGCATTCCTTGTGTAAACCTAGCTCTATCACACTTTCTAAGGAGTAAATAATTTATATGAGTCTTAGCTATCGAACTGCTATAGGTCACCAAATCTTTTCTCTCTTCTGAAAACACGAATTAACTATGGCCAAATCAAAAGCATAATAGAGAAGGTACATTGAAAAAAAGTAACCCTATTTGGTCTTATAAACATCAAGTTTGAGAAATTTAGTCTTTACAAAGTGGGATCATCTATGGTGCAAATATGCTAATTAAAGATTTTAAATTATTTGGTGCCTATTATTAATGCATTAATTATTATTTAATTTTTTTAGTGATAATTTGTATGAAATCAACTTGATCAAAAATTTTCTGTAAAAAGCTTTAAATATTTTGACCATAAACTGCATTTAATTTTGTTGTTTTTGATATCAGAGGCTTCAGTAGAAAAAGTAGCATATAATATTAAGAAATGTGAGACTTTTTCTTGGACATGATAGACTTTGATTCGAGACTAATTTTGGGAGTTATTAATGTATGTTCCACCTAATAACTAAGTGGATCCCTTCCAAGGCAGGAACGGACCCATGTTGGTTTAAGAGGATGCAAACGAACCCACTTTGTTAAAAACTTTTAAGAACTTATGTAGGTTGAATTCTACTGATTACAGATATATAATTATTTGAACCCACTTAGACTAAGTTAAATTAGATGGAAGGATGATCGCCGGTTTTAATTTTAAGGGGTGAAGGTCATGATTTTGAAACTTATCTATATCGATTCATTTTTCTGGTGTTTTGCACCATGTGTACTGCACAAGTACAAACGTGATTTTGGTTCATCATCTTTTAGTTTTTTAATTGAAATTTTAGGTCCATTGCTGGATCATTTTATTTACATCTAATAATCTAAAAATAGATCAAGCCCGACTCTGAACATTATTCCCGATCCAAACTTTGGCCCTGTCCATACAAAGGAATTTGAAGAGTTTCTTAAGAATTAATAAAAAACCTCTCTTACAATACTTTTCTCTTGACATTTCTACCATCTCCACTCAATATTCTTCTCTGGTTTGAATTAGAAGTTTGTGTTATACCTCATATGAGTTATCTTTCAGCTCCCCCCTTGTATTGCTGTGATCATGCTCTTCCTATTGACTTCACTTGGTACCGATGAGTTTCTTATCTCATATGCTATTTTTATGTTCTACCTTAATCTTATATAATTTCTTTTCATCTCAGTAAGTTGCGGTTCATCCTTATCGTGTTGAAGGTATGTGGCTAATATATTTCTCCTCTCTCTCTATACTGTAAGTATCCTTTTTTTCCACTCTTCTAATTTTTAAGCTGCCTTTGCTGATGTTATTGCTTTTTCTTTATAGGTACTATTATTTCTTAATCGCTAAAAAGACTAAATTACTATGAAGGGAAGCTCCATCTACCCTTATTTTTGGTGAAGGTTTTTGGTAGCTAGGACATCTAGCTAGTATTAGCACATAGTGTAGTTGTTGTTATGACACAAATAATCTCTGTGCCCCTATTTAATTCCCATCTTGTAATATTTGGGACCCTCTTATTTTCTTTCCTCTCTATGTGAATGCCTTTATTTTGTTGCATGTTGATATTATGCATGACTATTAATCTTTCTTACTCAGGTCCTCAGATTGGAAATTTGTGTTTTTCCCATGTTGATATGCTTTCTTACCCTTACTGGCAGTTAATAGAAACTATAATAGTCTCTAAAACTTTGTTAATGTATTGCTTCATTAGCTAAAGAATCTGCTACTGTATTTTCTTCCCTGAATGTATGTTACATCTGTTCTTGAACTATATGAACCTTATCTCTTATGTCTTTAATTTTCTCAATTATCTCCCAAGGCACTTTTCACTATCTATTTATAATACTCATTAGTTCTAGGGAATCAGTTTCCATTATAACTTCCCTAATTTACTTTTATTGAATGTATTGTAAGTCCTTTTTTATTACTTTCATCTCAGAATAGGTTGAAGTAACACCTAACCCCTTAGCTTTTACATAAAGCAAATCCTTATTGTCACTTTGAATATAAAATGCACAGGCAGTCTTTCCTTGATTACCACTACTTATTCCATCTATATTGCATTTGTATTTATGCTTTTCTAGAAATCTCTAAACTACATTATGATAATGTAACTTTTGCTTATAATTTCTCAATATGTTCACTAGCTGTGATCATTATTCCTTCCAATCTTGATCCATGGATACAACTTCTTCAACAGCTTTCCGATCAGCTCTTGACTCTGCCATACCAACTCCCCATATTTGACATTCCCACCATGTTTATTTGCATTTCTTCTCTTCCACATATTCCACATGATGATTACTGGGTTTGACTCTATAGAATTCTTCCAACTTTTGTGATGCTTTCATAAACCACCATGTCATAATGATCTCCTATAGATGCATATCCTCAATGTCAATTCCCACAAAAATAAAAAACTTTCTTTGTAGCCTAGTGGCTATGAGGGCTATTAGAAATAAATGGGTTATAGTCTCCTCTTCTTTTACCTCACAACACTAACATCTAGAGACTGCATCTATATTCTTCTCAAGTTATCATTAGTGGCAATCCTTCTCTTCCAAGCCCTCCATAAAATGAAATTAATTTTTAAAGGTAATTCATTTGCCCACAACATACTAAATTCCTCCCTCTGTTTTTCTACCTAATGATTTTCCAAGCCGACTTAATTGTAAAAATGCCTTGAGTATTGCCATCCATCATGGACTGTCATTAACCTTAGTCCTTGAAGGATGTATATTCTCAATAATATGTAGAATCATCTGCAGATAGTTTAATCCTCAATTTCATCTCATCACATTATCCATTTTTACAAAATTCTTTTACCACCAACTGCTCTTCTTGGACATTATCCCCTTCAACATAGTATAAAGCTCCCTGCTTTGTCCAATTATCAAACTAAAAATTGGAATTTCTTTATTTTACCAGCCACCAAATATTATTTTCAACTTCTTGTCTCACTTCTACTATCTTCCTCCATACATGTGAAGAAATAACTCCCCTAGACATAATTGGGTGAAACTTTTTACAATACTTGATCCACATGTACTTATTCCACATAGATGATGTGGATATTCTGAAGTTTCACCTTAGCTTGGAACATAGTTCTTTTGAGATCATATGTAATGACTTTAATCCTATACCTCCTTCTTTTGGATAGCATACATTCTCCCATAACACCCAATTTTTGTTTCTTTCACCCGTGGAAGTTTCCCCGAAAAATCTTGCAAAAGTTCTATGAAGTTGATTAATAACCCCTGTTAGTGGGTTTGTAGCTGATAGAATATATATGGACATTGATTGTAGAACATGATCAATAATAATATATCTACCCACAAATAATAATAACTTATTCTGCAAGATTCCTAGTCTTTTTAAAACTTTTTAAACCAATTATTCAAAGTGTCCTTTATTCTTCCTCCCATACAAACTTAAGGCATCCTAGATATATGAAAAGAAAAATCCTTGCTTTATTCTTGTAATTATTTTAATCTAATTGCTAAACCCTACTGGAACTTTTTCATGTAAGTACAAAAAACTCTTATGTAGATTGATCATCTATGCTGATACCCTCTCATATTCCCTTAGAACCTTTATCATCTTTCTCATCAAACTAGGTTGCCCTGAACAAAATAAGATGGTATCATCTGGATATAATAAATGATTGATCTTAGGAATCCACTTAGGCATTCCAAATCCCTTGTACTCTAGATCCTCAAATAGATCATTTAGGTTCCTTACAAGAACCTCAACTACAATGATAAAGACTATAAGAGATAAGGAATCTAGTTGTTTGAGCTCTCTAGATGACTAAAAGAAACCAAATACTTATCCATTAATCAAAACAATATACCAATTGTTATTGACCAGCCTCACTATCGTATTAATAATTCTCTTCAAAAACCAAACTTCCTCAAAACCTTCACTAAGAATTTCTAAGAGATCCTATCATAAGCTTTGGCCTTATATAACTTCACCACCATATTGTGTAATGTATTTCTCCTATTAACATCTCTAATGATTTTGTAATGCTCCTACCTTTCATAAATCCAGCCTGATTAGGAGATATTATTCTAGGAATCACCTTAACGAATCTATCATGAATTAGTCTTGATATGATCTTGTTAGAAACAATGCTTAGACTAATAGGTCTTAAATCACCAAAACTCTTCACCATTTTTTTAGGTGTTAATACTAGATTAGGATGGGTCACATACCTTGGGAGTTCATATCCACAAAAGAAGGCTCTGACCAAATTGGTTATATCTTTACCTATGATTTCCTAGATTGCTTTAAAAAATTACACTAAGAATCTATCTGGTCCACTAGAATTATTATTATTAAGTAAAAAATACCATCTTTAGTGAACATCCTTTCCATTTCTGCATTTTCCTTCTTATCAATCAACTGTGATGTGCACTTAATTATGTCATAGTTTATTGGTTCAGGGCCTCTCTTAAATTGTTTCTTGAAAACATTTACAGCTTCTTTACCAATATTCTGAGATGTGTTGTTTGTATCCCCTTACATTGTGTATTTCATTTATCAATATATTTCTTTTTTTTCTTTCACAAAAGCATGAAAGAGCTTTGTGTTCCTATCACCATCTATAAACCATCTAATCCCAACCTTTTTCCTCCAATATTCCTCTTCTATGTTCAAATATCTCTTTAAGTTTGCCTCAATTAGCTTACGTTCACTTCTATTTTCCTCATTAGGATTCACTTCTAGGTGAATTTCTTTCACCTTCCCAATGTCCTCTAAGGTTGCAACTTTCTAAAAAATGTTGCCAAAGGTCTTTTTACTCTAGGTAGTCAGATTGCTTTGGACTTTCTTCATTTTGGACTACACAATAGTAAATAGGGAACCTACTACCTTTTCACTCCTGATCTCTTCCACTACTTATTGGAATTCCTTGTATTTTGTCCAAAAGTTTAAAAATCTAATTGGTTACACCACTTGCTTTTGAGAATCATTACATACCATATGCAATGATGCATGATCTGAACCTTGTCTAATATGGTGATGTACCTCACTATTTGGAAGCATCTACATAAACTCATTATTTCCAAGGACTCTGTCTAATCTCTTCAAAATTTTGTCTTCTGCTATTCTACCATTCCACCAAGTCTAATAGTTTCCAATGAACTTGAGCTCATTAAATGGGCATGCATTCATGCAATAAACAAAGTTATCTATTTCCTGTTGAGCAAATGGTAATCTCCAAAGCTTTTCAAATTCCTTAACAACTATGTTAAAATAACCGCCCACTACCCACAATAAGTTGTTTTGCTCTGTAATACCTTCCAGGACCTCCCATAGTTCCAATCTCTCCAAGGCACTGCATCTATCATACACTGCTGGTATTTTAAATTATTCTGCTCAATCTCTTGGTTGGTAAGTCATTGTTATCTACTGAAAAGAATCTGCACATTTTTTTTCTCCCAGTAGCTATCCTGAAAAATCCATATCTTTGAAGAAGAGTTAACTCGAGCATTTGACATCCCTAACTTCATTCTATAATTCTCTATTTCAGTAGGGCTTTGAAAAGGTTCAAATAATGCAATGTAAGAATATTGGTGTCTTCTATACAGATCCATAAGCCTCTCAAAGGCATTTTGATTTCTCACAGATATGATATTCCAGAATATAACCTTGCTAATCATTGATCATAGGTAAAAGATGAACCTTTCTTCCTTCTTGTATTCATTTATGATTGAGGCAACCCTTGCTTTGTTCTTTTTTTCTCTTTTCCTTCAGTTGACCTATTTTTCTAGGAGAAAAATCTCCACTTCTTCTAATATCTTATACATTTTTCTCTATACTTTCATCCTCCTCACTATTCTATTTTCGTGTAATCTCATGTTCTGTGTGAGTGTTGATTTTAGGAACCTTTTGTTGTAACTTTTTCTTCCCCAGTTTCTTCTTGATGATAACCAGTCCTACTATCTTATTGTAAAGGATGTATGTCGTCCTCCCTATTGCCTGCATCTTTTTCTTTTGAGTCTTCTTGTACTTGATTTGTATTGTCTTCCTTGACACTCTTCCTTGTATTTTGTATTATTCTCTTAGATGATTTTGATGAATCCACTGACATATTCCTGTCCTCATCAACATTATTAACTTCCACCTTATAGTTTATTCTTCTTATTCCTTTGTTTTTTAAATAAAATAATGATCTACTTTATTTTGTATTCAATCTCTTTACTCAAATTTCATAGTATTATTTTTCTGTTAATTTCACTTCAAAATATCAAAAACCTTTACAAAGTGAAAATATTATTTTAATAAAAAATGTGTAAGTGTAATTACCAAAAAATTATAATTAATATTTTAGTTCATCTTAAATTACTTTACACACACTGTTTATTAACTTTATTTATATCTCATGGAGATTGTCAGATAATTTTAGCTTTCTTCATTTATAATTTGTACTAGTAACGAAAAATCCGTGCTATACACTGACCCAATATTTATTTATAAATTAATTATTTAAATGATATTTATTAGATAATTTTAAATTTTTAATCTAAAATAAGATTTATATATTTGTGTAATGGTAAATCATCTCATTACGTATAAAATGAATACCTAATAAATATTATTAACATTGATAAAAATATTTTAAAGAACAAGAAGTAGTTTATCCAGATTTATGTTGAGCGTAAATAATTAATGCAAAATCACGTTGTATATAAAATTTAGGTCAGACTTTACTTGATTACGGTATTAGAAAAACATTGAAAATAATATTTTTGGAAGGATGTTTTTAGCTCGGCTTGTCAAATAATTTTTACCTATTATAGTAAATAAATAACTACAATGAATAATTTATTTAATTTCAAGATTATAAGTTTCTTTCTTAGGAAGGTTTGCCAATACACTACCATTTTTAAAAGTACTTACACTGATTAAAGTTGTGGGCCCACAGAACTCAATTCTTAAAAATTCAATCTACTTAAGAAACTGTGTTCCATAATTCATTCATTATTAGGTACAAAAGGCTGCAACAATTAAAAGAAAGAAGGGATACACATGATTATTTTTTAAAGAGTACTACTAAATGACTCAGGGTTTTTTGACTCGAAGGACTCGAATTCGGTGAAATGACGTCTTAAACCTTTGGCTCTAAAATCGCCCAATCTTTCATTCAAAAATGCAAAACCACTTTGATTTTTTTTCTTTCCACAACAAACTTCTTCTATCCTCTTTAACTTTCCTCTTTCAGATTTTTTCTTCACTATTCATTTCACTTTATCTTTTGGATTCTCCTAACTATTTTTCATTTTACTTTGTCATTAATTTTTCTATCCTTTATCATATAATTGTGGCATAATGGATCATAATAACTCGAGTAGCCAATTAAGAGCAATATTAAATGACGTTTTGGGGTTGGAGGACAGTGATAGTTTGCATGGTAATGAAGATTCACATGGTGGCTATGGTGGTGGTCCAGATCGATATTTGGATACCGGCGACGAAGACCTTCAAAACTTTGTGGATGAGGAGATGAATAGGTCTCATCAATCGGTTTAAGATGAAGATTTAAGTGTTTCTAATGGAAAAAAATATGATCATGGGGGGGATGGTATTGAAGAAGAGGAAGACGCAATGCATGATGATAGCTACACCAACGAGCAATATACGACAGGCCCCGTTGAAGGTATGTCCTTTCATTGTGTACAATCCACATTAGCATTTTATAAAGAACAAAGTTGTTTGACTGGTTTTAAAGTTGTTAAGAAAAGTACAAAAAAATTGGCTGACTAAATAAAGTATGTGACATTTTGGTGTGATAAGTATCAAAAAACAAAAGCTAGGTATCAAAGTAAACGGGTGGATCACAAAGATAGGGTTAACTATCATGTGTCGAATGATGGTTCATGCATTGTGACCAGGGTTATTTTAGAGCACAATCATGAGTCGGAACCTACACTATCGCATTTTTTGCCCTGCCACAAGGAATTAAGCAGGACTTTGAAGAGAAGTCTAGTAGCACCTGACATTACAGGTCTAATGCCTTCAAAGATCATAAAACTCTTGGAGGTTAAAGCTGAAGGCCCGAAAGAATGACGTGCACTCCCAAGGACTGTCGTAACTATATTCTTTAGCAACAGAGGCTCCAAATACTTTTCAGTGATACTGTCGCATTGCACAGATTCTTTTTGGAAATGCAATCCAAGGATGAGAATTTTTTTATTGTATAGACTCCAAAAATACTGGCAGACTTCGAAATGCTGTACGGGTGTACTCATTTGTAATGCTACCTACCACAACATCAATGCCGTCATATGCTTCAATATAACCTTCCTTGTGAATCAGTAGCGTATGTCATTTACTTTATTCATCAGTGTTAATCATCACAACCAATCAATATTTCTAGGATGTGCTTTGCTGATGAGTGAGGACATCAAAATGTTTGCATTTGTATTTAGAACTTGGCTTGTGTCCATGGGAGAAACCCCTCTAACAACTATTTTTACAAACCAATGTGAGAGTATTAAGGAAACCATTCGTGAGGTACTGCCAAATACTGTCCACATGTTTTGCATTTAGGATATTATTACTAAGCTAACCATAAATCTTAGAGGGTGAGAAATTATAAGCGTGCTAAGGCTCGCTTCAAAGTGATCATATTTGACAACATTACAATTGCTGAATTTGAGGATAAATGGTAGACCTTAGTTGATGAGTATGATATGGGTCGACGAATTTGGTTCTAAAGTCTCTATTCGGAGTGGTCCAAATGTTTTCCCATATTTCTCAAGAACTATTTTGGGCTGGCATGATATCCAAGAAAATGTGTGAGTCAATGAACGCTTTCTTTGATGTCTACATCAGCAGTCGAAGCTCTCTAAAGTAGTTTGTTGAGTTACTAATAATCGATATAACTAATACTGAGCGACTGTGTCTGATAGTCTAGGTTCTAATGAGAGTAGCTAGGTTCCATACTGTACTAAATTAACTGTAGCTAACAGTCCTGAATTTTGTAGAACTATTTGAGTTCTATTACTAAGATTGAGACTGAGACTGTAACTGTAGGAAGTAGTCATCTAATCGACATGCCCCAAATAATACATTATAGCTGAGTTGGGGTCTAAACTGTAACCCCAATTGGAAGGGTGTCAATATCACGCCACTGGTAAAGACAAGTTGTGGGTGACCCTCATCTGGCAGTGTCCCCAAAAGAGAATGATGGGACCCTTATCTGATATGTTTATCCACCTCATCAATCCTCCCCTATCAGTGTTGATGTCTCAACCTATGATGGCTACATAGTTCTAGAACGCAAGGATTCTTTCTAAGGATTACACCTTCAACTGTCAGTATGTGTCCTCATCCTTGGGTTCGCTCAGTGCTAAATCCTACCCCTATCTGAATAGACACTAAAGATGATTAACTGAACTGAACTGGACTGAGTTCATTATGTTCTATTGACTAACGGAACACTACTGAGATTACTGAGCTTACTGAGTTTTCTTGAGTCACATGACTGACTGAATTCTATTGAACATGGCTTGATTGAGGATATCGGGAAAACATGATACTAGATCTGGGCACACAACTAAATTGTTGAGTACAAGTACCCCAAGGACTCGTTAGAAGGAAAATAATAAGGCATGACATTCTTGAATACACAACCAACATCGACAATCCATAATACAATAAGTTGGGGATTTCATGAAGTACATGGTTATCATGATCTTATACATGAATAGGAAAGCATATAAATATATCATAATTTCACCAACTAGTCTCATGAGCATTTTATAAAACATTTATAATGTACAACCATATCATAGAAGTCATTGTGATCATAAGGGTAAGTGATTATAAGAGTAAAGCATGCACTTATCATTTAGGTCACAATTGAGCTATGATGCATAATTTCTAGTCCCATAGGCATTTTATCAAACACCTTGCATACACAACTTAAGGCATAGGCATAATCATCAAAGTATCATTTCAAAACTCCATGAATCGACTAAACTTATAGATTTCAAGCCACACATTAACATAGTTTCATGAACAGCACAAAAAGATTCAAGCTTGGGAGTCACATCATCATAATATACCCACAACAAAATATTCAAAATACATGATTTAGAACTTGTTCTTGAACTTCATGGATGGAAGGAATCCATGAATGAACACTATGCATACCGTTATATTCACTGACCAGACTTCACCTCAGGTTAATTAACCTTGTTACAACATCAATTATTAAATGGAAGGTTGCTAGCTTCCAAGTCCCTGTCAATAATTCACTTCCTACTATAGTTGATTTCTTATCTCAAACAGATCAAAGTAGGTGCTATCTATCGTTTGCAACCAATCGACAATAATTAAAACATTAGAATTATCAAGGAGTCCTATTATCTTTAGAATCTTGAACACTTAGCAACTTACCAAGACCTAATCCATAGATCCTATAATTTGGGTTAAATAGATTTAGCCATTCATAATGTAATAATCGATACAACAAGTTGAATTTATAATTTGAAGGATGAACTTACAGCAAGATGAATAGCAACGAGTGTTTCTTAGATTCAATCAAAGTAGAAATCCTAAAATATTGATGATAATCTCTTTAAAGTTAATTGTTTTGTTCAAGCCAAGAAACTAGAGAGAAAATAACAAAATACGTGTGTTCCCAAATAGGTTTAGAATGTCGAGTACCCCGATATATTTCTCCTCCCAATATGTTCAACCTCCTTTTATAATTAGAAAACCCTAACATATGATTTAAATACTTCATCCTAATTATGGAAACAAAATCACAGAGTTCAGTAATTTCTCGGGCAGGTGATGACATTTTGTGACGCCTTATAGGAGTATGACGACTTATCACAGATGTCGTTAGCTCCTCTTCGCTTTTTAAATTCTCTGCCTTTGGTTGACGATGAAGCATGATGGCTTATCAGATCTTTGATGACTTATCACAGATGTCGTCGATTATTTACTTCAGCTCTCATATTCTGCCTTATGCTAACGATGATCTTGATGGCTTATCACAACTTTGATAAAATATCAGACAATTTTGTAACTTCTCCAACTCAGCTCTCATGTTCTGTCTAAGGCTGACAACAACTCTGACAGCTTATCACAAGGCTGAAGGCTTATTAGATGTCATCGTTACTTCTTCTAACTGAATCCTATTCTCTATTTAAGGATGATGATAAAGTTGATAACCCATCAGAGTGTTGACGACTTATTAGGAATGTCGTCAGCTACACTTCTCTTCTATTTGCTTCAGCTTTTAACTCTTTTACTTCCATCATTGTTAGTTGTCTTGCCTCTTGACTTTCACTGCAAAATCAAAGATAAAACAATCAAAAATGACAAAAGTTGCTTAAGACTTTACAATTATTCCCAGTTAAAAGCCTCTAGTCTGTTAGCATATGCTCACACATCAACACCCTCAACTTAAAAAAATTGCTTGTCCTCAAGCAAATAAAACACAACAAAAGGATACAAAGTACATTCGGCAGTCAACCATCCATATTATCTCAAAATATCTTCACCTTCTCCAAGGTCAATTAATTTAAAAACAACTGTGCATATTATTGAAGAACAACAATGCGACATACAGGAATTAAGAAATTACATCAATTCAGCAACAACAACCATGTATGTACCAAGATTACACTATCCAAACAAGTTAGCAACTAGAAACATAACCAGTATGCCCTCACTATAAAGTAGTCCCACTTCACTTTTATCAAACATCACATATGTAACCATAGGGAAAATCAAAAGACGGTCACTCTCAGAATGAAGTTCCAATCAATGTATGCCAAATACCATAAGCTTGCCTTTATTTTCATTACCAAGATTTTCAGACAGGTCAGCTAGGATCACTATAGGTCTTCTCTTTGGCTTGTAATGTTGGCTAGAAGCTGGTATGATACTCGATGATACTTAAAGTGACTAAGCCTCCTTGACGCTACACTACCTTTTGGGGTCTCACTTATTAACCCTTTTCTATTCTTCTCTTTTCTTGATCACACATATTTAGGATGGGTGTGGTCTTTTCTACAATTACTTCTTTTTTTCCCCAACTCTTCTTTTCTTATTCTTCTCCACCGCACCTAGCATTTTATTTTTTCCTTTTATTCTACCTTTCTTCATACTTATTTTACATCACACACCCCTATGATATCCTCCCTCAACTTAGGATATTTGCCTAAGTCAAAGTGCATAATGTCCAAGGAGGACCAGGTCCAAAATAGGTTCATTATGATATAAATGGGAAGGTGATAAGTATAATAAAAAAATAGGCATTCAGGCTAAAAATCAGGATCACGGGATATTATTTACACATGGAATGTCATTTAGGCTAAAAGTGGACTAATATCAATAACGGCCTATGATCCTTTCCTAACCGCTATCCTTAAACCAAGCAAAGACCAATCGGGCAAGTTCTGGATTTAACACACAACTGGAACTAGATAGTATCTCACACACACATAAAAAAAAGGTACATCACAAGCTACTGCCCATTCGGTTCATGCAATTATTTAGCAATGGGTATTATGTCACTAGTACTAATTTTATAACAAGATGCACAGTGGTCACACATAAATGCATATCACGCAGTTATAAAATAGACTGTTGGAGAGGTGTTCAAAAATTAACAAAAACATGTTAACTGCCTAAGGTACTTGTATTTCTCCTAGTTAACTACAACATTTTACAGCAAATCACAATACACCTAAACATTCTAGATCTACTTGGAATAATACTCTGGGGAAAAGAGGCACGACAACAAAAACCCCAAGAGGACATCAACATCCACAAGTAGCCCCACGCAACTTAAAATCATGCAATGTCCCCAATGTGTCAAACTAAAGCAAGAGAGTCAGAAACATACTTGTGGTACCATGGGTGCGGAGATCTGATGTTAATTACATAATACAAATACAAAAAAACAAAATACCTTGGGTTGCCTCCCAAGCAGTGCCTGATTTAATATCGCGGCACGACCCAAATAAGTTTTTTCCTCCACCTTGAGGATATGAATTTCACCCCCAACTTAGAGTCCATCTTCTTGCCTCGATCATAGGGGGTGGTACAAAAATTAAGAAGTCGAGTAATGGATTGAGCGTGGTAAACCACTCGGCCTTAAAGTGCGGTGTATTTTTATGTTGCTTATCAAGTGTAAAATAAAGAATATAGGATTTTTGTTCCTCATCTTCACACTCTTCCATTATTTTAGATGATTCCACAGACAAGATATCATCTAAACATAATGTGGAAAAATACTTTCAGTGAGGCCCAACTAATTCTACTTCATAATTTACACTATCTACTACGCACTCACTTTTGTTCACCTTTTCAATGTCAGTCTCAAGATCGAGATGGCAATCGAGTGGCTGCTATTCTTGTGTTTTCTCCATAAATTGGCTAATGTCTTGCTCATATTCTTCTTTGTTTATCCATTGTAGACATGGTGGCAGTGGTAACTCCTTCAGCTTTTCGCATAACTATGCTTGATTCTCTAAAATTTATTTCATTAATTTGTCCGTTTAAATTGTGATAGCACACATATCTTCAGAATGATCACTTCGACCATAAGACAAACACCAAGTTATAGTCTTTTCCCCAGTTAGAACAGTTTCCACATCATATTATGAAGGTCCCCTATAATAATAACAAGAATTGTCATCACTCAAAAAATCATCTATCCAGGCTGACATCTCAAGAAAGGTGTGAGAAAAAAATAAAAATTTAAAAAATAAAAAAATAAACTAAAAAAATATTTACAAGTTTGAATTCAAGCAAGTAGGCTAAAATTCTAAACCAACTCAATACGTCAAATTATTCCCCAACAACGACACTATTTTTGATAACGATCAACTTACACGTCAATTTAGTATAAGGCAGTCATCGTCAATACTTTTTGAGTCGGGGTCGAATCCACAGGGAACAATGTGAGTGGTGATTAAACTAATTTGAAACTATAGCTACAAGTTGAATTCAAACAAATGATACGAAAAGATAAAATGAAGGTTTTGGAGATTAGCAAATAATTGTTGGTTACTTTAGTTTCAGTGTTTATAATCAAGAGTTTATGGAAAACCAGAATTATGTTCACTATGGGTTTGGTACTTGACAGATGCTAATAGTGATTCAAGATTCTCATGATAGCTAGGAACAACAGATTGTCTTTATTGAAGTTATGCCTAAATGTCTCTCGACCTACTTAAGCATTTAATTACCTAATCCTCTCGAACTTAGGGAATTTATATTCACTGACCAGACTTATAGCAAGATTAATAGCAACGAGTGTTTCTCAGATTAGATCAAAGTAGAAATCCCAAAATATTGATGATAATCTCTTCAAAGTTAATTGTTTTGTTCAAGCCAAGAAACTAGAGAGAAAATATCAAATTACGTGTATTCCCAAAATAGGTTTAGAATGTCGAGTACCCCGATACGTTACGCCTTCCAATATGTTTGGCCTCCTTTTATAATTAGAAAACCCTAACATATGCTTTAAATACTTCATCCTAATTATGGAAATAAAATCACAGAGTTCAGTAATTTCTCGGATAGGTGACGACATGTTGTGATGCCTTATCAGGAGTCTGATGACTTATCACAGATATCATCAGCTACTCTTCGATTTTGACATTCGCTACCTTAGTCTGATGATGAAGCGTGATGGCTTATCAGATATTTGACGACTTATGACAGATATCGTTGATGATTTACTTCAGCTCTCATGTTCTGCCTTAGGCTAACGATATCTTAACGGCTTATCAAAATTGTGACGACATATCAGACAATGTCATCACTTCTCTACCTCAGCTCCCATGTTCTGTCTAAGGCTAACAGTGACTCTAATGGATTATCACAAGGCTGACAGCTTATCACATGTCATCATCACTTCTTTCAACTGAATCCCATTCTCTATTTAAGACTGATGGTGAAGCTGATAACCCATCTGAGTGTTGACGACTTATCAGGAATGTCGTCAACCACACTTCTCTTCTATTTGCTTCAGATTTCAACTCTTTTACTTCCATTATTGTTGGTTCTCTTGCCTCTTACTTCCACTGCAAAATCAAAGATAAAATAATAAAAAATGACAAAAGTTGCTTAAGACTTTTAAATTATTCTCAGTTAAAAATCTCAGATATGTTAGCATCTGCTCACACATCAGTCCCTGCAATAATATTAACCAATGTGGTGGGCAACACGACATGCCAAGATCGCATTGGTCTACTATTTTGGGACACCAAACGTGGTCTAATCTAGTTCTGAAGAATCTGAAACTTATCCGGGAACACCTGTTCACCTCTCTAACATGAATTAATTATTATACGAACTATTAAAGGACATTAAGGTGGTAAAATAAGATTGTCAACTTTCGAAGGACAAAAATAAGGTAAGTATGGGAACTTAGCTAAAGTTTGAGACCCCTTGAAAAGCTTAAAGGACTGAATTAAGCTTAGAAATTTTGCAGGGCCTTACAATAGCTCTCCCTTGGGAACATTCATCCTCGAATAAAACTGACTGAGAGGGGAGAAACGATAACTTAAGTACATATGGGGCATGAATAACTGTAACATGATTACATGACTGATATGATAGACAATCTGAATCTATCATACTAAACATGCAAATCTGATGCATGCGTACCTAATTCATGAATGCATAACTGAGATTTCTGATAAGCTGAGTTTCTCATAATGAGGATGCATATCTGATGCATGAATATGTGATTGACATAATGCATGAACATATGGATAGATATGCAATGGTAATTTAATACCGAGTTTATAATGAGAATCTGAGCATGAAAATGAATTTTAAGTTATAACTGAAATTTAGACATAAAGCATGAATAATCTTTAAGGAAAGTTATTACCTTGGGCTGAGTCTGAATTAGCAGAGAAGAGGTGAGGATACTTGGTACGCATGTTTGCTTCTGCTTCCCAAGTAGCCCCCTCAACGGAATGATTCCTCCAAAGAACTTTGACTAGAGAAACTTTCTTATTTCTCAGTCTGCGAGTCTGGTAGTCGAGGATTTCAACTGGAATCTCTTCGAAAAAGAGGTTTTCCTGAATGCCTATGCACTCTATAGGGACTACGACTGCTGGGTCACCTATGCACTTCTTTAGCAAGGAGACATGGAACACTGGATGGACTGAGCCTAGGTCTAAAGGTAATTTGAGCTCATAAACTACCTAGCCGAAGCGACTGAGAATTTTAAAGGGATCGACATATCGGGGATTGAGCTTTCCCGTCTTTCCAAATGTCTTCACTCCCTTCATGGGAGAGATTTTCAGGTATACAAGATCACCAATCTCAAACTCGAGATCTTTTCTGCATACATCTGTGTAAGACTTCTATTGGATCTAAGCAGCCCGAAGTATTTCTCTGATCAACTAGACTTTTTCTAAAGCATCAAATAGTAAGTCAGGCCCTATAACTGAGGCCTCACTAACTTCGAACCAATCGATTGGAGAACTGCATCTCCTACTATAGAGAGCTTTGAATGGAGCCATCTGAATACTGGAATGATATCTGTTGTTGTATGCAAACTCAATCAAAGGAAAATGGTCATCCCAACTACCCTTGAAATCAATTGCACATGCCCTTAGCATATCTTCTAAGGTCTGAATGGTCCTTTCTGGTTGGCCATCTATCTGAGGATATAAGGCTGTACTGAGGTAAACTCAGGTACCAAGACCTTTTTAGAATGCTTTCTAGAAATGAGAGGTGAACTAGGTATCTCTATCTGAGATAATTGATAGTGGAACACCGTGCAATCTGACCAACTCTCTGTTATAGAGTTTGGCATAATCCTCAGCTGAATAGAAGGTATGGACTGGAACGAAATGAGCTGACTTGATTATTCTATCTATAATTACCCAAACTAAATTATGCTGATTATGAGTACTAGGCAAAGCCGTCATAAAGTCCATGTTCATTTTTTCTGAATTCCAAGTAGGAATATTGAACTCCTGCATAGACCCACTAGGCTTCTGATGCTCTATCTTAAACTGATGACATGTAGAGCACTTAGCCACAAACTCTGTGATATCTCTCTTCATCCCACTCCACCAATAGATCTCCCGTAAGTTGCGGTACATCTTAGTGGCCCCTAGATGAATAGAGTAGCACTCACCGTGTGCTTTTGTAAGAATTCATTGCCTTAAGCTATCGATACCTGGGACACACAGATGACCCTGACAATGCAGAATACCCCCTTGGGAGAAAACCTCTACTTTATAATCTTTGACTGACTTTTTCAACTTAAAAAGACTGGGATCTCTATCCTAATTTTCTTTTACCTCAGAAACTAGGGATGATTCTGAACTACTTTGAACCCATAAATTACCCTCTTCTAAATCAACTAGGCAGACACCTAGTCTGGCAAGCTGATGGAATTCCTAAGCTAGCTTCTTCTTACTGTCCTCAATATGAGCAACACTACCCATAGACAGTCTATTGAGAGCGTTGGCCACTATGTTGGCCTTGCCAGGATGATAAAGAACACTCATGTCATAATCTTTCAAGCACCTTCTCTGATGAAGATTGAGATCTTTTTGAGAGAATACATACTTAAGGCTTTTATGATCTGTGAATACATCTACATGAACACCGTATAGATAATGCCTCTAAATCTGTAAGGAAAAAACTATGGCTGCTAACTCAAGATTATGATTTGGATAATTTTTCTCATGGGGCTTAAGTTGTCTGGAGGCGTAGGCTATGACCTTACCATGCTGCATGAGGACACAACCTAAATCCACTCTGGACATATCATAATAGACTATAAAACTATCTAAACCATCTGGGAGATTTAGAACTTCGACTGCGGTGAGTCGAGTCTTCAACTCTTGAAAACTCTTATCGTAAGAATCTGACCATTGAAACTTAACCTTCTTCTGAGTCAATCTAGACATAGGAGATATAATAGAAGAAAATCCCTCAACAAACCATTTGTAATAGCCATCCAAACCCAAGAAACTCCTGATATCTAATGGAGAGATAGGCTGAGGCCAGTTTCTTACCGCTTCAGTATTTTGAGGATCAACTCTAGTGCCATCACCAAAAATGATATGACCAAGGAATGCTACTGACCTTAGCAAAAATTCACACTTACTAAATTTGGTGAGCAATTGATGATTTCTGAGAGTCTGAAGCACGATTCTGAGATGGTCTGCATGATCACGCTTATTGTGGGAATAGATTAGAATATCATCTATGAAGACTATGACGAACATGTCTAAGTATTGTTTGAACACATGATTTATCAAGTCTAGGAAAGCTGCTGGGGCATTCGTAATACCAAAGGACATGACTAGGAATTCAAAGTGATGATACCGAGCATGGAAAGCTGTTTTTGAAATGTCACATTCTCTGACTTTGAGCTGATGATAGCCAGATCTGAGGTCTATGTTTGAGAAATAACTGGCACCCTGAAGTTTGTCAAACAAGTCGTCAATTTTGAGAAGTGGATACTTGTTCTTGACCGTGACTTTATTGAGCTTATGATAAACAACACAATTCTAAGAGAACCATCTTTCTTGCATACAAATAAAACTGGTGCGCCCACGGGGATATACTGGGTTTGATGAATCCCTTGTCTAAGAGATCCTTCAACTGCTCTTTCAATTTTTTGAGTTTTTCTGGTGCCATTCTGTGTGGTGGAATAGATATAGGCTGAGTATCTGGAAGAAGATCAATGCCGAAGTATATTTCTCGTTTGAGAGAAATTCCAGGAAGATCTTCGGGAAAAATATCTGAATATTCATTCACTACTGAGACTGATTCAAGACTGGGAGTTTTAGAACTAGTGTTCTTAACTCAAATAAGATGATAGACATATCCCTTAGATATCATTTTCTGTGCCAGAAGGTAGGAAATAAGCTAACCTCTGAAAGTTAAAGTACTACCCTTCCACTCTAGGATAGGTTCCTTTAGAAATTAAACTTGGACAACTCTATTTTTGCAGTCGACTATGGCATAGCAGAAATAAAGCCAATCCATGTCGACAATGACATCAAAATTAGTCATCTCTAATTTGACTAAGTCTTGTAAAGTGACATTCTAAAATATCCTAACCAGACAGTTCCTGTATACCCGTTGGGCTATGATGGTTTTACCCACTAGGGTAGAGATTGAGAAGGGCTCTGCTAGAATTTTGGGACTGACTCCAAAGTCAACTACTATGTAAGGAGTAACAAAAGACAAAGAAGCTCCTGAATCTAGCAAAGCATAAATGTGTACATGAAAGATCTGTAATGTACTAGTGACCATATCAGGAGAATTTTCCTAATCTTGTCGGGAATGAAGAGCATAAAGTTTGTTTGGGCGTTGCCCACTAGAAGCATTGGAAGTGGCACCCTACTGATTTGGGCGACCAGACTGGGCTGAGGAACAGTTACACTGACCCTAATATACTGATTGGGGACAATCTCTAATTCTATGGCCTTGCTTGCCATATCCAAAGCAAACATTACCACCAACTCTTCAAGTACCCTGATGGTGCTTGCCACATGTCTGACAAAGAGGATGGGTGCGGGCACTGCTAATACTGCCCTGAGATTTAGAGCCTGTCGCCCTATCTCTATTACCATCCCTAAACTTAAAAGCTGGAGCACTGGCTGAGAAAGAAGCTGGAATGGATGACTTTGGCGGATCTAAAAACGGTTGCCACCCTCTAACTTAGGCTGAGCAAAGTTGAAACTACCTGTTCTTGCTCTCTTATTCTGCTTCTCTCTCATCTTAATCTTCTACTCTTCTATCTATTAAGCATGGATTATAAGCTTGGCTATGTCCATATCACTAATTAACATTGCAGATCTGCATTCATTAACCATACTATCATTTACCCCTGACACAAACTTACTCATCTTGGCTCTGCTATCTGCCACTACATGAGGATCATATCTGGATAATTGAGTAAACTTAAGAGAATACTCTTTGACTGTCATGTTGCCTTGCTTGAGGTTGATAAATTCCAACACCTTAGCTTCTTTCAGCCCTAGGGGAAAGAATCTATCAAGAAAGGTAGTGGCAAACTCCTCCTACTCAATAGTCCCTGCATCTATAGCGCTATCTGTTTTTCACTATTTAAACCAAGTGTGAGCTATCCTGCAACTGATATGCAGCTAGGTCAGCACTCACACAGTGGTAACCCTCATGATATTCATAACCTTCAAACCTATTCAAGGAATTCCTGAGGGTCCTCATCTGACTTAGACCCAAAAAAGGTAGAAGGATTCATTCAGGTGAAGTCTCGAATCCTAGCTACGGCTGAATTGGACACTGGGTTGGTCAGAATAATAGCTGGTCATTCATTTTGAGCAATAACTGACTGAGCATAAATAGTGAATACAGGTCTTAACTCTGCATGAGAGACATGTTTTCCCAAAGGATCTTCGAGCTGAGGGGCTGACTGATTTCCAATTCTCTTCCTGGGAGGCATATTCTGTAAACAAAAGATAAAAGGATTAGACTGAGAGATTAACTTGAGATTACACTCACTGGCATGACATAATGTACAAGACTCTACTAGATGCAGCTTTCAGATTTCCTAGGATACTGTTGAATCTTAGGCTTTGATACCAAGTTTGTATCGCCCCAAATCTGGTAGCAGAAATGCTAGACGATGCTCATGACCCCGAAGGACCACAATCTAACCTATGATTGATATCTGTATCTAAGTACTGTATAATATGTTGTATAAATATGGAAATAAAGGACGAAAGACCATAAAGTTCAAAACTAATAAAACATAATATCTAAAAGTACGGTATATCAATACCAAAAAAAATTAAAACAAAACTATCCGAACATAGTGTGGTCTGAAAAACATCTAAAATTGAACTATCTGAATAAAGAGTTGATGAGATATGTCCCTAACTAACTCCAACTACTAAAATAAACTAAGTAATGAATAAATAAGGTAATGATCATGTCCTTGAAGGATAAGGACTCACTGCTGAATCTGACTGCTGAGACTGGAATGCTACTAATACTCTGGAGCTCGTGCTTCTGAACCTATGGTATAAAAACACCATAGCACAAATGTTTCATTATGATTGAATGTACTGGTATGCAAGAGAGGTAGGCTAAATTCAAAGGGTTTAAATACATGAACAATGATAATTGACTGTATAAAATAAACGTGAAAATATATGTATAAATGTGTGACTGTAACTGAATTCGTGATAAGACTGACTACTGAGTCTGAATAGTGATAACATGAGTTACTAATAGTTGATATGATTGGTACTGAGTGACTGTGTCTGATAGTCTAGGTTCTGATGGGACTAGCTGAGTTTCGTACTATACTAAATTGACTGTAGCTGACAGTCCTAAATTCTGTAGAACTATCTGAGTTCTAATACTGAGACTGAGATTGAGACTGTAACTGTGGGAAGTAGTCATCTAACCAACATGCCCCAAATAATAGATTATAGCTGAGTTGGGGTCCAATCTGTAACCCCAATTAGAAGGGTGTCAATACCGCGCCACTAGTAAAGAAAGGCAGAAGGTGACCCTCATCTGGCAGTGTCCCCAAAAGAGAATGGTGGGACCCTTATCTGATAGTGTTTATCCACCTCATAAAACCTTATCTATCAGTGTTGATGTCTTAACCTATGCTGGCTACATAGTTCTAGAACGCAAGGATTTCTTCTAAGGATTACATCCTCAACTGTCAGTGTGTGTCCTTATCCTTGGGTTCACTTGGTGCTAAATTCTACCCTCATATGAATAAACACTAAACATGATTAATTGAACTGAACTGGACTGAGTTTATTAAGTCCCATTGACTAATAGAACACTACTTAGATTACTGGGATTATTGAGTTTACTGAGTTTTCCTGTGTCAAATGGCTGACTGAATTCTACTGAATATGGCTTAACTGAGGATATCGTGAAAACATGACACTGGCTCTAGGGACACAACTAAATAGTTGGGTAAAAGTACCCCCAAGACCTGGTAGAAGGAAACTAACAAGGCATGACATTCTTGAATACATGACCAACATCAATAATCCATAATACAATAAGTTGGGGATTTCATGAAGTACATGGTTATAATAATCTTATACATGAATGGGAAAGCATATAAACATATCATAATTTCATCAACTAGTCTCATGAGCATTTTATAAATATTTATAATGCACAACAATATCATAGAAGTCATTTTGATCATATGGATAAAGTATGTACTTATCATTTGGGTCACAATTGAGCTATGATGCAAAATTTCTAGTCTCTTAGGCATAATCATCAAAGTATCACTTCAAAACTCCATGAATCGACTAAACTTATAGATTTCAAGCCACACATTAACATAGTTTCATGAACAACACATAAAGATTCCAGCTTGGGAATCACATCTTCATAATCGCATGAGCATAATCAACCCACAATAAAATATTCACAATATATGATTTAAAATTTGATTCTTGAACTTCATGGATGGAAGGAATCCATGAATAAATACTATGCATACGTTATTTCTTGATTCTAGGAAGTTTGACGGTGGAATTTTCTTGAATTTGAATCCCCAATTGAAAATCCTAAACTTGTTCTTGAGGAAAATTGAGAGGAACTAGTATATTTTGGATGAAAAATGGTTGAATTACGTGTATTGGGTTTATATAGGGGTGAAAAATTAATCCTTTTGCCCTTAAAAATATGGACATTTAATAACTGAAATTGGGTATCGATGCGATACCCAACGCGTCGCGCTATGATTGTGCCAAGCCTCAATAGTTTCACTTGCAGTCCCTGCAACAATGTTAACCAATATGATGGGCGACGCGGCGTGCCAAGATTGCATTGGTCCACTATTTTAGGACACCAAACATGGTATAATCGAGGTCCAAAACTTGTCTGGGAACACCTATTGACCTCTCTGATCATGAATTAACAAACATACGGACCATTAAAGGACATTAAGGTGGCAAAATGAGATTTCCAAGTTTTGAAGGACAAAAATAAGCTAAGTCTGGGAACTTAGCTAAAGTTTGGGACCCCTTGACAAACTCAAAGTACTGAATTAAGCTTAGAAATTTTGTGGGGCCTTACAAATTTGTAACAAAAATATTTGCTCCTTCCCCATACACTGCTAATTTATTACCCTATTCCTTTGTCATGTACGCCAAACTAATTGGGGGAGACTTTTCAAATTAATTCTCTTGCACAATTCCCATTCATGCCTCCGCTTTCTCTTCTATACTTACTAACTTTATGTTTGTTGTTCAATAAGTTAAGCAAGGGTAGTAACATCTAATTTGCAAAAAAATGTCAAACTTATCGCAAGTATGTATAGATGAGAATAATTCATGTCGTGACCTGGAGATGAGGTGTGGCCATGACTATGTGATGCTAATAAAGACTTGTTGGGGTGTTCAAAATCCCGAAAGATGGTATTGGGGTTGTCCTCTATACGGTGTAAGTTGTCCGCAAAAAATTCAATTTAAACTTCGCTTTTGTGTCTACTTTTTTCCCTTCCTACTTTATATTCTAATGAATTTAATTAATAATGCAGAGCCCTCAGGATTACAAATATTTTCTTTGGAGAGATATGGAAATCGATATTCGATCGCATTTTGTTATCTCCATACTTGTGACATGAATTAATTAGTTAGAACTACAGATTGTATCTCGTAATAATGACGGTGATCCTAATTCTGAGGAGCAGGGATCAAATGTTGATGTCCAGTTGGATGATGGAAATATGGAAGGCATCACAATAGTAGAGGTTGTAGAGGTAGTAGAGGTAGTAGAGGTTGAATGTAAAGAGGGGCATAAAAGTCTTACTTAGAAGGATATATTTCATATTATTTTATTTGTCAAAGTCAATTCATCTATGCGTGTTTATCTTTTGATCATAATTTTTGTTCTCTATTATTTTGTATCTTGATATGTACCTGGATCACAAAAAGCTACTGATCGTCATACATGAATGGGAGGCCGATAAAAGGCACAACATGTCTTGACCAATATTACGTTACGATGATCCACATACGTTAACTAAAAATTATGCATTGTTGCTAATTTGCGCTGATGAGTCTTTAATAGAATAGCTCTTCTAATATTTTTCTAGCAATCAATGTAGACATTTATTGGCATCACAATGCACTCAATGTAGTGTGATTGATTTGTTAGTCCTGGAAGGCATTAAACCCTAAAGGAAAAAGGATAACCCAAAAAAATGAAATGCATTACAACCAAAATTCTAAAGACGGCTGACCAACTAGATAGCATAGCAAATAAATTGAAATTGAAAATAGTCTCTAAGCACGAAGTTACCTAGTTCAATGATCTTCAACACTAAACCACATATGTTTAAGCATGTCTATTTTATTTTACTTTTATGTATAGTATTTAGCAAAGTCAGGTCAGTTTATAGTTTTATTTCCTGATCTTTTGCGGGTAGTATTAAAAATACTTTAATTTTTGAATTATTAGCCTCATTAAGAATATTTCAATTAGCACTTACATGTTAGTAAAAATTAAACTAATAATACTGCGTAACGTTGAAAGGAAATGTTGCCTTTAAAGACTGATACTGTAGCATAAAAATAGTAAAAACATAGGAACAAAGAAAGTTGTCAATTATCTGTTTGATGGCATTCGTGGGAGGAAGGCTGGTTGAGATGGCTTTGTCATTTTATCCACCACTGTTTCCATGTAACTTATAAGCAGGTCGTGCATGCGACCAAAACTATCCATACCTCTACTCAAAGTATCAACCTATTTTGTAATCTCGGTCATATGAGAACACAATGACAAGAGTTGATTATGGGGAGCAGAAAAGTGTTTGGTGGTGAAAGGGACTCCTGGATTGGAAGTTGCAGGATTATTTTCTTGACAGTTCATTTTAAGTATCAATTCTTATTTTTTTATTGTATAGATGATCTCATATTCATTGATTTAAATAGAAAGACATAGAAGGTTTCAAAAACAAGTGAAAGTTAAGGTAATAATATGGTAGATGTTTCAATAGTCATAGTATTTAAGAAATTATTATATTTTCTAGGAATGTAGTTGGAAGGTCAAAAATATCTCAACTTTGAACAATTTCCAACATTCAATATTTAATAAATCAATATAAAAAACTCAAACTTTTCAGTTAATAATAGTTATTCTTTTGTGTAGTTACTCTTTGTAGTTATTTTAAAGGATTACTAATAAGGAAAAACTTTTGGAATAAAATACATTAAAAAATTTAAGCAATTTGCTCTAGTTAATTTGTTGATAATTCAAACATTTGTTCCCAGCTAGTTGGACCTATCTTTGAGGGTCTTTATCAGATATTTATAACTAAATGACTCTTTATTTTTTTCTTCTTAGTAATCACTATAGACGATTGTTGGTATAACAAAGCCTTTTTTCGTAATATCATTAGTTAGGCGTGCTTGGACAAAACAAAAACATTAATTCGTTCAATTTATTAATTGTGTGTTGAATTTTAAATTCATGCCGTTTTGAAACATTTGATTTTCACTTTCATTTTTTTTGTGACATTTTCATTTTTGTCAATATTTATATTTGAAGTTACATGATCTTCTACTATGGATGGAAAAAATGACTTATCGTCTATTTATATTATAGTAATCAGTCAATAAATCTAAAACATAACGACATATTTCATTAAGACTAAAAAGTTAAAATAACATTAAAATATTAATATTTTTTTTATAAAATTTATATTTTCTCTCTAGCGGGCGGGGTGTGGCGGAGGAACTTGGAGGTGGAAGGGAGGATCTTGGATGCGCCATCATAATTTTGTGTAATATTTTCCCAATGATCTTGATCATGGCATACTGCTTACGCTCAAAACTCTCCATGCATTGGGTAAAGGCATCAAGCTCTATTTTGAAGTCATGAAGCTGAGCGTACAATGCAAGAAGTAGGCAAAGTTCCTCATAACTTTGTTGAGGATTGGAAGAGAGTCGGACTTTGGAACAGGCCGATGGGTTGGAAGACATTTGTGGCGAGCTTTGAATGTTGGAAATTGTAGAAATATGTGACACGTTTTATAGTTTTCTTACTTTATAATGAAAGGTTGCTTCTATGGTTGTCCATATTTAATCTAAGGATTTGTTTATTTCATGTCAATTAATATTTATTTTTTAATTTGAAACAACAAAATGAAAATGTTCCCCTCCATTTTAATGCTAACGTTTGACTTATTTTAAGATGAGTGTAAGATTGAAATTTTGAAAATGACTTTGAACAATTTCCAGCCCTAATTCAGATTATTTTGTCACACTACTGGAAAAATCTCACTCATCTAACCTTAACGGAGCCTACGCATTGGACCCTTAACTACCCATAGCTCTTGGTCATATTGTCATATAATTTTTATATTTTATTTTTTTACAGTGGGATGAAATTATTCCCCTCCATTTTAATGAGAAAAGCCGAATGATTATTAGGACAATTAATATTTAGCATGGAGGATTGAAATATTATGAAAGAGTACCTTACGAGTGAAAAGTTATAACATTAAAGTTACGTTAGGTAACTTAAATCTTATCTGGTATGTAAATATTTACTTTCCAGTAAAAGTTAATTGTAAGTTGTAAAGTAATGTTTGACTTCTCAGGACAATCTGCCAATTAGTTAGGCGTGCATATTAATTCCAACATTGATAGTTAAAATTTTTCCATTTATTTAAACCGTGTGACCACTTAGGAATCCTGTAGATAACCATATCAATTCAAAGAAGAAATTTATTATAGTTGCAGTTGTTGAAGATATGAAGGTATGAGTTGAAACTACCATCAATTATTGTAATCCTATAATTTTTTGCATGTATGTTTAACCCTACCAATTATTTTTGTATTTACGTCCAGACTTTTGAAGAAAGTTCTGATGGCATTCCAAGTGATACCGAACAAATATTCAAAAGAATGACTGACCTAGTTGAACAAATGAAAAGGTTGCAGGAACGTGTAGAGTTCACGATGATTCGGGTAAATGCTATGGATGAGAGGTTTGAGGTGATACGAAAGTAAACATTTGATCGCTATCGCAAGGATCAAGATAACTTTCTACGTCCTTCAACTTAAGCAACACCATTTCTGTATAGTTGAAACCTCCTCTTTGCATGCTACTCGTTAATTTTATAGAAATTAGTATCAAGACATTTTCTTTTTTTTTTCGTTACTGTTATGTGTTGAGTTTTGAATGAATGTCGTAATGATGTATTTGGTTTTAATTTATGAAATTATTATATTTTTGATTCTGTTATTTTAAGAGAAATAACTTAAATATTAGCAAACGTCTTTGATATAGCACTAATTGTCTTTTGTAATTTCAACATAATAAGCCTAATGGGATAGGTTAGGTCCAACAGGCTTTAAACCCTGAAGTAAGGAGTATTTATGAAAGTTCAATGCTCAACTTTATGTTATAACAAACATATTCAAAATAGGGTATGTATGCATCAACTCACTTGATAAATCTTTCTTACTTTGAAATTAAAATCGTTGAAACTGAAAAGTTTGTCGGGGGATTAGGTCTAACAATAACAACTAAATGAGAAGCTAACCTAACATTGTTTTAAGTATGTTTGTCTTATTTTATTTTCATGTATTTCAATTACAAAAGCCCAGACATTTGGATGATGTATTTTGTAATCTCTTGCAGGCATTAGTAATTAAAAATTATTTATTTTTTGCAATATGAGCATCAATAAGGAGATTGCATATTGCATTAACATTTCAATAAAAAACTTAGATTCGTTATACTTCAAAAATATAACATGAGGGGGCTAAACTACTTAAAGCAGTAGAACCCTAGAACAAGCCCTCTTTGTTGGTCTGGTTCATGAAGCAGCATCGCTTGCCTCTCCATGATTAGCCCCCCGATTGCTGTGGTTCAGAGCATCAATTTCTTTTCTAAGGGAGCGAGCAAGGCAGAATTCACAAACTATCTTCTGTGAGATGACAAAAGAATTATTCAAGGGGTCTTGTTCATTAAGCAAGAGCTTTTCAACATACACGGTTCCTTTCCATTTGAACAAATTCTTAAATTCGTATCTCTCTTTGCATTCTTCATGAAGTTTATCTAGCACATTAGGCGAATCGCAACCCTTAGAAAATTTGATCCTCTAACGGGTGTTCTGTCCATTTTGCAAAGTAATTTTTGTTTGTTATTATTTGAGAACTACAAATTCATGTTTTGGATCGTGATGTTGGACACATATATATACATGGATTAAGGCTTGGTAATGCATTAACAACCATTTAAATGAGTGTAGATTTATTATAATCACTAAATGTGCTTTTTTCGCATGATTTGTTCATAGGTTTGCTAGCAAATATCGAATCACACGGTATAATTGAGATCTATGATTGATAAGGTATTGCAATTGTAGTTGTTGAACGTAATAAATCATGTAATTGGATGTTATATAAAAATATGGAACTCTTCGTTATGTATTTTCTATTGGAATTGAATGATATCGACACAATGAAAATTAACCTTTAAAACTATTGATATTTGAAATCGCAAGTTGTTGAGTAAATTGTGGGAAGCATTGAGGACCCAATGTCATGATGGATACCCCCTACAAAATCACAGTGACTCGATTACATGATCTTTCTTAGTGCAAATGCATTAAAATAAAGTGACCCAAAACAACTCAATCTTCCAACTAGCTTTTCTTAGTAGTGAGGCCTTATGTTGCGAAATTCAATCTCGCATGAATGACTCAAAATACTCCTTATGACCTTTGAAATATTTGAAATGGAATGCAGCTTGCTAAATAATTTTGTAGTAAAGATGATATAAAAATATGGGTCACTTTGTTACGTATTTTCTATTGGAATCGAACGATATCAGCACAATGTAATTTAACCTTTAACAATATCATGACTTTAAATTGCAAATCGTTGAGTGAGTAGTTGAAAGTATTGATGAGCCCATTTCATGATGTTTATCCTATAAAATCACAATGACTTGTTGTCATAATTTTAACAATGCAAATGCATTAATATTGAAGTGACCCAAACAACTCAATCTTCCAACTATCTCTTCTTAGTTAGGTACGGACCTATGTCCATTTTCTATGGTACTCTGACACCCACTAAACTCAATGCGGAATAGGTAAAACTACATAAAAAATTTACGAATATAGGTATATAATATATAAAAGCACCGACTATAACAAAAGTTGGTTGGGTGCATTGGCATTTAGGTTGATGTTAAGTTTCTCCACTTCTAGAAATGCCCAAGTTCAAACCTCATTGAGGTGAATTTTAATTTTTTGTCAGTTTAAATTTTGTAAGCATCCACTATCCTTAAATCCTGGGTCCGCCACTGTAATCTTACTCTTGAGGATTCGTGTTGCAAATCTCACTCTCGCATGAATAACTCTAAATACACCTTATTACCATAGAAAATTTTGAAATGGAATGCCACTTTCTAAATAATTTTGTAGTAAAGATGATGTAAAAAATACAGGTCACTTTGTTACGTATTTCTATTGGAATCAAATGATATCGGCAAAATAAATATTAAATTTAGAATACCATGACTTGAAATCGCAAATCGTTGGGTGAGTAGTTGGAAGTATTGATGTGCCTATTTCATGATGCCCACCATATAAAATCACATGACTTCTTGTCATAATTTATAACTATGCAAATGCATTAGTATTGAAGTGACCCAAAACAACTCAATCTTTCAACTATCACTTCTTAGTTTAGCCGGGAATAGTTTACTCGGGAATGAGGGAGGTTGTGGGTGCTCATTTCCTTTAAGAAAAGAAAATTTTGTTTCTACTGAGAATCGAGCCCACATCCCTTCAGGCTATAAGGTGCTTACCTTTCACACCATAGCCAAATCACCCAACAACCCATTTTTTTGTCTATTGTTGCTTAAAAATAAATCAATAACCAATATTGCTGTATTTTCTCTCTCTCTCTCTCTCTTTATATATATATATATATATATATATATATATAATGACAATGACAAGATGTGTTAATGTCATAATGTTTCACTAGGCTACTAATTAAAATGATCATATAAATATACCGCATCGTTAGGTATGTTATATTGAACCCGAGCAAAACTGCATAACATAAAGTAACTTTAAAAATTACAGTGAAGTTAAAGTGGTAGTAGTTGAGAGAGTAGTTGATACAATTAACTTGGTAGGTCAAAATGATGAACCTTTATGTTCCTTGTCAAAACCTATCACTTTGTAAGTCCATTATGACGGATGTGGCAAATAAACCCGTCCAAGTTGCTCTTCTCAAGTTTGATTAAGGAGCTTGCAAATCTCAATTTTGTATGAATGGCAAAAAATCCACAGGATAAGCTTGGAAAAATTTTACTCGAAAATAGGTCTTGGTAAATTACTGCGCAGTAAAAAATGATCATATAATATACCACACCGTTATGAATTTTCCTATTGGATAGGACAAAATCGGTATAAAGAAAACTAATACTACGCAACTTTTTTTAAAAACTAGAAAGCTCAAGTTGTTAAGTGAGTAGTGGGAAGCATTGGGCACCCTGTGTCATGATGCCTACCCCCTCCAAAATCATAGTGACTTTATTACATGATCTTTCTCAATGCAAATGCATTAAAATGAAGTGACCCAAAACAACTCAATCTTCCATGTAGCTCTTCTTATGCAGAATAGCTCTTACTAAAGGAGTCAGTAGTAAAAAGTGAGTGTATCACTAGGATAATCCATAATTAAAATGATCATATAAATATACTATACCATTAAGTCTTATCTATTGGACCCGAATAAAATATGCATAGCAAAAAGGTGAGTCAATACATTACAGTGAGGTTAAAGATGTAGTAGTTGAGTGAGTACTTGATACAATTAACTTGGTAGGTCAAAATGATGATCGTATATCTTTCTTTGTCAAAATCTATCACTCTGTACATACATTAAGACGATTTGACATACAAATCCATCTGAGTTGGTCTTCTCATATTTGATTAAGGAGTTTGCAAATCTCAATTTTACATGAATCAGATAAAATCCACATGATAAGCTTGGAAAAATTCACTCAAAAATAGGTCTTGGTAAATCACTGCATAGTAAAAAATGATCATATAATATACCACACTGTTACGCATTTTTCAATTGGATCGGATGAAACCGATATAAAGAAAATTAATACTAACCAACTTTTTTAAAAAATTAGAAATCGCAAGTTGTTAAATGAGTAGTGGGAAGCATTAAGGACCCTATGTCATGATGTCTACCCCCTCCAAAATCACAGTGACTTGAATACATGATCTTTCTCAATGCAAATGCATTAAAATGAAGTGACCCAAAATAACTCAATCTTTCATGTAGCTCTTCTTATGCGGAATGACTCTTGCTAAATGAGTCCATAGTAAAAAAAATGAGTGTATCACTAGGATAATCCATAATTAAAATAAATAGTTTGGAAGAATAACTGGAACAAAATCGTGTTTATTAAAATGCTACATGTTTTTGTTTGTTTGGTACTTAGCACTTGAACATCCAATGAATCAGGTATCAACTATATTTTGTAGGTTAATGAATAGTTCTAAATGAATCAGGATCAATTGTTCAATGCCTAACTTAAACCAACGTTAGCCCCACTATAAACCATAGAGTGAAAATAAAGGAACCTTCAAAAGCAGGAGTAGCAATTACACAAAAAAATCATTTAACAACTAGAAGAGAAGAAATATCATATTTAATGAAGTAAACGACCAGTTAATTTTTCAACCACTAGGAAGAAAAGTAACAAGAAATAACCCCAAACGCAAGCCTAACTATCTCCCCCCCCCCAAACACTACACGCAGCTTTCTTTTAGGACCTTCTGGTAGATTTCAAAGGCCTTTGTTAGGGGCCTTGATTCATGAAGTAGGAAAAATTCAATCCAGTTTTGTTTCTCCTTGTCCAGGAGGAGTTTGAAGATTTGGGTCATCTCATCCTCCAAGACATCACATTGATCTCTTTTTTCCAAATATAGCTTCTCCAAGACTTTGGGAAATATAGTTAGCTGTAGAGTCTTTCTCATTGAACTTATTGGGGTTCTATTCATTCTAGTTGAGCATGTAGATAGGAGTACGAGAAATTGCCAAGAATTTTTAGAGAAGTACAGAAATCAAGTTCCACAAACAGCTTAGGATTAGATAATGAGCTATAGATATTGTAGGCCACCTTTATATAGGGCCTAATATAATGTGGGGCTGTCAATGTACATGTTATTTTATCGTCCCTATCTTATTACACATATTTTACCATGACATGAAGTCTTTGCATGAAACACTTTTGCTTTTTTCAATTATATTTGAAACCTAGGTGCTTTATTTTGTTAAGGAAGACGTCCAACAAATGGGTAGAAAAGAATATCATCATAAAGTGTTAGAAATATATTTGAAAATAGGCTACACAAAGGATTTCATTCATTTAAACAACAATTACAAATGAAAAACAACTAACACATCACTGAGGCAGCGAAATCTGGGGGTGGTTGTGTGGTGGCGATGGGGATGGAAAGGGTGATGAAAGAGGTGTTGAAGGAACAGATGAAGGAGGGAAAATGGAACAGCAGGATCGATGCCTAATCATATAAGTATAGCACTTATCCTAGTATATCCTAGCCGGTCAACATTCTCTTAAATTATATAGATGCGTTCAAACAATCCTTGGTGAAGACCATCCAACTTGCCATCAATATCCATTAGCTTCACATAAATCTTATCGATTTTTTCCTAATAATAAGCAAAAGAATAGGTTAGTGCTGCAACATGTTAGTAAATATTGAATGAATAACTAAAACTGAGTATTATTGTTACCATTGAACGTATCAAAAATCATTAAGCAACGTATAAGGATTTCTTAACACTAGAGCACCTTTAAATAGAACTCTCCCACTCGAAATTGATATTCAATGCTTAGAAGCCTTTTCAATGACCAAGGTCTAATTACATTCTTATCTTTCCAATGCAAATTCTTTGAATGTTCTCCTTATTTTCATTTACATTCTTATCTTTCCAATGCAAATTCTTTCAATGTTTTCCTTATTTTTATTTCAATCTAAATTCTATTGTGTCTATGCATGTTGAACTATGATAAATATTTTTGAGTTATGTTAATATATTAAAAGATGATTAATTCAGTAAACTAGGACATTTGTAATTTTAAGTTTTCATACTTCAGTGATTTTGTGGAAGCCAAGTAATACTGCTTTGCATGGGTTTTGGGAGGCCAAATATTAAGAAGCAATCAGTGACTATAAAACTGTTTAAATTTCACTGTCTATATTTTTTGCCTGTTTATGTTATGTAAATAAGTTGATTGGCATTAATAATAGGTGAGTTTTAAAAAAAACTAACATTGATAGGAGCAAATATGGATTTTATTCATTGATAATAAAAGAGAAAAAGGGTTACCCAGACTAGATCCACCAAAATAAATTACATACTACTACATACAATAAAAACTACTAGATAAAAAGTACTACATAAAACGTCATATTATTTTTAAAAAAATATAAGCCTAATTGTTGTTGTTGTTGTTGTTGTTATTATTATTATTATTATTATTATTATTATTATTATTCTCATTATCTTCCGAAAATCCATTGGGCAGAAGATCCACAATTCTACGCATATCTCTAATCAACCTCACTCTAGTGGTGGCCAACTCCCAGCGTAAATCATGCACAGTCCTTGCAAATCCCTGATTGCATTCATCAACACAACTGTATCCCATACTGGATCTTCCATCACTACAACATTGATGAAAAAAAACTTTAGCACATAATTAAAAAAAATTACAAAACTAAAATCTAAATTAGTCATGCAATAGGAATAAACTATGTCCCAAATAATATTGAGAATGCAAAACTAAAATCTAAATCAGACATGCAGATAAAAAAACTATGTATCAAATAATATTCCTCAATTTTAAATGAAAACATGAATAAAAACTTGAGAACAAAAGGAAGCCAGTTTAACACAACTGTTATGTTAGAAGAAGAAAAAATAATTACTTCAACTCACGTATAGGGTTTTATTTGTTAGAAAGAAAGGTTTTTTTTTTTTTTTAGAAAGAGTTGTCCGAAATTGATGTTGAGAAGATGAGTGGTTTAGTGCAATGGTGATCCCTATTTATATAGTGGATAAGGGGTAGTTGAGTTGAGGCAATTGTAGTACGTGTTTGGTAGTAATATATTGAAAGTTGGGGTTGTAGTTGGAGTTGCAATTGTGTTTGTTCATGCATATAAATTAGAGTTGTTTTTAAGTTGTTGTGACAAATTAAAATGTAAATTAAGTGGACATGAACATAAAATAAAGTTATTTTTAATTCATCATGCCCAACCACTAACTTAGGTAATTGATGTTTTATATTATCAAATGATATCAAAACACCAGAAGACCATATTAAAACTAATTCCATTTGCGTTTAATTTTACATTGGATGATTTGATTTGCTGAAAAAAATTCATGACATTGCATTAATGAGGAGCCGCCCCTATAGCATGCTTGGCTTGGGTAAATTGCAAGTATTTATTACCTCGACAAAATGCTTGCTGATAGAGATGAGTGAATTAATTTAGTTAAGTCCTAAATCAAATTTCAATAAAAGGTTAAGGTTTAGGATGGAAATATGGTGCCGACTATACCTAACCTATTGGAATTTTTTGCCTCGCTGAGCGATTTGCTGTAGCCAATGCAGTGGCAAAAATTAAACAACACACTCTAATATGATGAATGCAATAACTGCATTAATCTTCAAATTACAACAATCATTCATTCACTAGGGGCTGAAGATAGGGTATGAACATATGCATCAATATCAATGCCCCAACGCACAAGTAAACAGTGAAGAAAACTGTCTAATGCATGAATTCGATTGGATAAATCCGATAATTTTTCTTAAAGTTCTTCACGATCTGGTAGAGCTTCAATTATTTCCTATAATTCTTCTAAGCTCGTGCATATCGGATCAACAACGTCCATTTTCAAATTAGTAAGACACCAAATATGATGAAGAGTTATACCTTACGTAAAGATCTTTTAGAAGATGATAAAAAATGGACTTTTTTTTTAACTGAAAGTAATATCGCCTTTAAATAGCACAAGTAAATTAGATTTCAATTCAAATTTTAATGACCACTTCCTTCTATATTGTAAAGTTTAGCTTTCACCCAATTTTTTTTAAAATATCACCATTTCCCTCCATTGACTAAATAGAGTATTCCTCTCTTTGATATTGTAAGGGTTCCGTATAATATTAGTACAGGAAAATATTCAAGTAGACAGACCCTAAATTGTAGACAAGTCATTCATTTAAAAAAAACCCACCTATTTACTGCCTCGTTTTGTATTTTCTTTTGGTAACAAAATGAAAAGTATTTCCTGATCATTCTTTGATTTTAGTATTATGAATTTTTGAAAATATTAACGTGAGTATAAGAAAAATTAAACTACAATCGAAGCATACTTTCTAATAAAAAAGAAATTAAACAACCATAACATTGCAACTACAACACAACAATTTTATTAGTCATTAAGACTTGTCAAAGAAAAGCCCAAAAAATAACTAACTATTTCATGATGGGTGTAGGGTGCTAAGAAACCCACATTTTTGTTCAATAGGGGGGCTGATGGGGGGATGATATCCTTATCATCAAGGCCTAAAGCATGGGCTATTTCCCTCAACAACAACTCCAAACTATCTACTTTTTCATGAAGTTGACCCTGTTGGGTCAATGCCACATCCAGCTTTGAGACAAGATCAATGCAAAAAAAGTGTACATCAACTAAATGTTCCTTTATCGGCTTCTCCATCAGTTCATTTTCATACTTCTTGGTGATTTTTCCATCTATTTTTGTACGAACCGAAAAAAGTCAGATGAATGAATAAGAGACGATAATAATTCAAAATAAAATTAAAAAAATTAAACATCATCACATAATGGAAAGAAGTTAAGAGTTTGGTAGGTGAACAATTAAAGTACCCTTTTCAATTCTTTTCTGAATAAACAAGATTAAACAAAATGGAAAATATAAGTTTGTGAGTTCTCGATTCAGTATAAACTAGTTTTGCACTAATGTCAATGTCATTTAAATAGGTCTTTCTCCAAGTAAAAGCCATTTATGAAACGTTGCAACCATACGAAGCAGTGCAACTTTTTGAAATGGTGAAAATGTTTGAAGCACCCAAAAATTATTATTTCGTAAGCGTATTTTTGTAGAACCAATTTTTGTCCTCTTGGCCCTGTAAAAAGCTTTTCACTTCCACTTTAGTGGGTGAAAAATAGTTGTGTTTTTCCATAAATACAACTTCACTATAGGATTTTTTTTTCTTAAATTTAAATTAAGTTTCACTTTTATTACTCATATTTATTACACATTGATAACAAATTCAGTATATATTCATATCTAAAAACAATAACTCCAATTCCAATTCCAAGAGAAGGGTCAATTGATTTAAGAAAGGCGTAGGGCTACCCAGAGTTGACAAAAATTGTATGCAGATGTGAGGATAAAGAATCTCGAGTTTGAGATCGGTGATCTTATATTCATGAAAATTTCTCCCATGAAAGGAGTGAAGAGATTCAAAAAGAAAGGGAAACTCAGTCCCCGATATGTTGGTCCCTTTAGAATTCTCAGTCATTTCAAAAAGGTAGATTACGAGCTTGAGTTGCCTTCAGATCTAGCCTTATGCACCCAGTGTTCCATGTCTCATTGTTGAAAAAGTGTATTGGTGATCTAGCTGTAGTTATTCCCTTAGAAAGTATAGATATTCAGAACATTCTTTCCTTTAAGAAAGTCCAAGTCAAAGTCCTTAATCATCCAGTTCGTAGACTAAGAAACAAAGAAGTTCCACTAGTCAAAGTTCTTTGGCGGAATCAATCCGTTGAGGGAGCCACTTGGGAAGTAGAGGCAGATACCCGGACCAAGTACCCTCATCTTTTCTTTGCGAATCCAGATTCAGTATAAGGTACTAATCTTTTTAAGATTTCTCTCTATCATGCTCAGTTTTAGTTGTACATCATGTTCATGTCAGTTGTCCATTTACAAATTAGTTCAGTCATGTAACCTATGCCTCAGATATTGTAACGCACCAATTTTTTGAACTGGAATATTAGATGGTGCTCATGACCCCGAAGGACCACAAGCTAACCCATGATTGATATCTGTACCTGTACACTTCAATATATATCATAATAATATGAAAAACATAAACATATTGGCCATAAGGTTCAACTGAATAAAGAATCAGATAAAATAACATCCATATGGGTGAAAGATACCCAAAACAACTAAAAACTGAATCAAATCTGAGAGCCCTAAACACTGTCTGAATAAGGAGTTGAAGGAGCATGTCTCCAACTAAATCCATAAACTGATAGCTAACTGAAATAATAAATGAGTAAATCAAATCATATCATCCTCGAATGAAGAGGACTCACTGCAACTCTATATACTGGAATGTGACTACTACTGCTGGTCTGGAACTCTTATCTCTAAACCTATGGTGTAACATAAAGAGAAAGAACCATAGCGCAAATGCGTCAGTACAACTGGAGTACTGAGTATACGAGTGAGGTAGGCTGAACATAAATAGGGTTACATGCATGAACAATGATAACTAACTGAATGATACGAACGTGAGAGTGCAAACATGCATACACAAAAATTGAGATCGTGAAGGCATGATAGCTAAATATGTATGCTAATACATAGTTTACTGATAACTGATCATGACTGATACTGCACTTCTGAATAAATGGGTGACTGTTCCTGACAGTCCTGCATCTGATGAAACTATCTGAGTTCCGTATATAATTGAATTTAGCTGTATCTGATAGTCCTGGTATACTGATATCTGAAGAACTATCTAGGTTATTTTACTGAGACTGAGCCTAAAATTGTGGGAGGTAGTTGTTTAATCGACATACCCCAATAATGCATATAGCTAAGTTGGGGTCCAATCTCTGCCCCGACTGGAAGGGTGTCAATACCGCGCCACTGGTAAGGACAGTTGTGAGTGACCCTCAACTGGAAGGTACTCAAATAAGAATGGTGGTAACCCTAAATTGATAGGTTAATCCACCTCATCAACACTCCTCTGACAGGTTAAGATGTCTCAACCTACGCAGGCTACGTAGTTCTGGAACACAAGGATGACTGCTAAGAATCACACCCTAAACTGGCAGGTGAGTTCCCATCCTTGGGTTCACTCGGTGCTAACTTATACTCCTATATGAAGAGACTGAACATAATTTAACTGACTGTACAAAGATTGAGTAACTGACTTTCATTGACTGACGGAATATCAGTACTATCTGAGATTTTGCTGAGATCATGAGATTTCAGAAGTTTTCTGAGTCACATGACTGACTAAGTTCTATAGATCATGGCTTGGCTGAGATTATCAAGATAACGTGACTTGGCTCTAGGAACACAACTATATTTTTCGATTACGAATACCCCCAGGACTTGATGGAAGAAAACTAATACACATGACATGACTTGATCATAAGATTTGAGTCCACAATTCATAATATCGTACATAAGGGATTTCATACTAAGCATGGTTATCAACAATGTATTGCATGGAAAGGATTTCATGTCACATAGAAGTACTTGCACAACCTTAATATCATGTTCATTGCATAATCATACTAGCAACACATATCAATAGCATGGAAGTTCATGTGGAATCATCTTAAGAGTTGACATAGCTTGTCATTTAAATACTATGGGGTCATGGGAACATGATTTTTAGCATTCTAGGCATTTTAACAAACACCTTGCATGCACACTTTGGCGCATAGGTTTTCTCAACAATTTTAATCATCTTGAACCACCCAAATTCACGGGTTTTAACAACAACCATGCATACATCATGAAAGCCAACTTATAGTAATATATTGAAGATTAAACAATGATCATTAACATGAACAATATCACATAACAACAAGGAAATCAAAGTTTCTCATTTAAAAGCATAGTTCTTGAACTCTATGAATAAAAGGGGTCTATAGATGAACACTACGCATACCTGACTCAGGGTTCTTAATGTTTTTGAACTTGAAGGATTTGAAATCCTTTGATTCTTGAAGAAGATTGGGTCTTGTTCTTGGGGATTCAATTTAGAGTGAAACCCTAGTTTTTGTTTGTGAAATAATAATGAGCATAATTCAGACTTATCTGGGTATATAGAGGCGAGTGATAAGTGACCAAAATACCCTTGTTAAGACGACCTAGAATAAACTAAATGTGGCATGTGATGATCCGATTGACGGTCCCTCAGACACTTGATGGTCCATCACTTAGCCCATCAGACGTGGACCAGAAATGGGGTTCACTAGATAAGAGTTGACGGCCTGTTTGACGGTCCGTCACAACTTTGATGATCTATCAACTCGTCCGTTAGTCCTTATCCAGTACATGGCTCAAATGCCTTGGCTGTGACAGCCAAAGTGGCGGTCCATCACTTATGTGGCGTTCATCAACTTGGTCGTCATACCTGGGCATTTTTGATAGTTCCAAGTAAAACGTCTATAACTTCCTCGTCTGATGCCGGATTTGGAAAAAATTGGTACTGTTGGAGAGTTAACTCAATTTCCCACATGATAGAAAGTGAAAATCTCAAAAATACCATGCGTACAAAGATAGGTTTGCATTTTAAAGTAAGTTCTAGCATCTTTGAGATGATTTCTAGCTAGAAAAAAGGCATCGGTTCTCTATCTCTGAACTTAGGAGCTGGAGCACTGGATGAAGAATGAATTGGAGTAGATGACTTGGGATGAAACTGGGAACTATTTTCTCCCTCTGATTTGGGCTGAGGAAAACTGAAACTACCTGATCTTGCACTCTTATTCTGCCTCTCCCTAGCCCTAACCTTTTGCTACTCTATTTGCTGAGCATGGGCCATGAGCCTAGCTAAAGTCATATCACTGTTCAGCGTTGCAGATCTACACTCATTTACCACACTATCATTTACTCCTGACATGAACTTGTTCATCTTAGCCCTATTGTCTGCAACCACATGAAGGGCATATTTGTATAGTTGAGTAAATCTGAGAGAATACTCCCTAACCATTATATTTCCCTGCCTGAGGTTGATAAACTCAAGAACTTTGGCCTCCCTCAGCTCTTGGTGAAAGAATCTATCTAAGAAAGTCGTGAAAAATTCCTCCCACTCTATAGGATCTGCATCCTCTAACCTCTCAGACTTTCACTGTTTGTACCAAGTGTGACCAACATCCTATAACTGGAATGCGGCTAACTCGGCGCTCTAAATAGAAGTTACTCCCATGATTTCAATGACCTTCTAGACTTGGTCAATGAACTCCTGAGGGTCTTTATCAGACTTAGACCCGAAGAAAGATAGAGGGTTCATTCGGGTGAAGTCCTAAATTCTAGCTGCTGCAGAATTGGCCACTGGGTTGGCTGGAATAATTGCTGGACATTCATTCTAGGCGGTCACAAATTGAGCAAGTCTTATGAATGCGGATCTAAACTCCATATGAGAAACATGGTCGCCCTAAGGGTTTTCAGGCTGAGGAACTAGCTGGTTTCTTCTCTTTTCTTCTATTTGGAGGCATATTCTGAAATAAAAGAAGAACAGATTAGACTGAGAGTTTAACTTGAGATTATGCTCACTAGCACGACATAAATACTAAAAGAAGGGAAACTATTCCTAGAACATCTCATAGACTTTTCCACATAAATATGGAATGCAACACACCAATGTACAAGACTCTACTAGATGCGGCTTTCAGACTTTCTAGGACTCTATTGAACCTTAGGCTTTGATACCAAGTTTGTCACACCCCGATTTTTTGAACCAGAACGCTACACCATGCTCATGACCCCAAACAACCACAAGCTAACCCATGACTGATATCTGTACCTGTACACTGTAATATAGATCAGAACAATGCAAAAAATATAAACATGTAGGCCTTAAGGTTCAACTGAATAAAAAATCTGGTAAAATAACATCCATATGGGTAAAAGATACCCAAAATAATTGAAAACTGAATCAAATCCAACTAAATATGAGAGCCTCTAAACACTGTCTGAATAAGGAGTTAAAGGAACATGTCTCCAACTAACTCCATAAATTGATATCTAACTAAAATAATAAATGAATAAATCAAATCATATCTTCCTTGAATAAAGAGGACTCACTGCAACTCTGTATACTGGAATGCGATTGCTACTGCTGGTTTGAAACTCATGTCTCTAAACCTATGGTGAAACATAAAGAGAAAGCACCAAAGTGCAAATGTGTCAGTACAACTAGAGAACTGAGTATACGAGTGAGGTAGGCTGAACATAAATAGGGTTACATGCATGAACAATGCTAACTAACTGACTGATATAAATGTGAGAGTGCAAAAATACATATATAGAAACTGAGATCACGAATGCGTGATAGCTAAATCTGTACACTAATACATAGTTTAATGATAACTGATACTATAGTTCTGAATACATGGGTGACTGTGCCTGACAGTTTTGCATCTGATGGAACTATCTGAGTTCTGTACTATAATTGAATTTGACTATATCTGGCAGTCCTGGTATACTGATATCTAAAGAACTATCTGGGTTCTTTTACTAAGACTGAGCCTGAAACTGTGGGAGGTAGTTGTTTAACCAACATGCCCCAATAATGCATATAGCTAAGTTGAGGTCCAATCTCTGCCCCGACTGGAGGGGTGTCAATACCACACCACTAGTAAGGATAGTTGTGAGTGACCCTCAATTGGCAGGTACTCAAATGAGAATAGTGGGAACCCTAAAATGATAGGTTAAGCCACCTCATCAACCCTTGTTTGACATGTTAAGATGTCTCAACCTTTGCTGGCTACATAGTTCTGGAACACAAGGATGACTGCTAAGAATCACACCCTAAACTGGCAGGTGAATTCTCATCCTTGGGTTCACTTGGTGCTAACTTCTACTCCCATATAAAGAGACTGAACATAATTTAACTAACTGTACAAGGACTGAGTTACTGACTTCCTTTTACTGATGAAATAGCACTACTATCTGAGATTTTACTGAGATTATGATATTTTGGAGGTTTCCTGAGTTACCTGACTGACTGAGTTCTATAGATCATGGCTTGACTGAGATTATCGAGGGTAATATGACTTGGCTCTAGGTATACAACTATATTTTTTGTGTACGAAAACCCCCAGGACTCGATGGAAGGAAACTGACACACATTACATGACTTGATCACAAGATTTGAGTCCACAATTCATAATAACGTACATAAGGTATTTTATACTAAGAATGGTTATCAACAATGTATTGCATAGAAAGGATTTCATGTCACATGGAAGTACTTGCACAATCTTAATATCATGTTCATTGCATAATCATACTAGCAACACATATCAATAGCATGGAAGTTCATGTGAAATTATCTTAAGAGTTGGCATAGCTTGTCATTTAAATACTATGGGGTCATGGGAACATGATTTTTAGAATTCCAAGCATTTTAACAAACACCTTGCATACACACTTTGGGTCATAGGTTTTCTCAATAATTTTAATTATCTTGAACCACCCAAATTCATGGGTTTTAACTACAAGCATGCATACATCATGGAAGTCAACTTATATTAATATCTTGAAGCATAAAAAATGATCATTAACATGAACAACATCACATAACAATAAGGAAATCAAAGTTTCTCATTTAAAAGCATGGTTCTTGAACTCTATGAACAAAAGGGGTCCATAGATGAACACTACACATACCTGACTCAAGGTTCTTGATGTTTTTGGACTTGAAGGATTTGAAATCCTTTGATTCTTGAAGAATATTGGGTATTGTTTTTGGGGATTAAATTCAGAGAGAAATCCTAGTTTTTGTTTGTGAAATAATAATGAGCATAATGGCTGAATTCGAACTTATCTGAGTATATATAGGTGAGTGGTAAGTGACCAAAATATCCCTGTTAAGATGACCTGGAAATAAAATAAATGTGGCATGTGATGGCCCGACTGATGGTCCGTCATACACTTGATGTTCCGTCACTTAGCCCGTCAGACGTGGACCAGAAATGGGGTTCATTGGATAAGAGTTAACGGCCTGGATGACGGTCTATCACAACTTTGACGATCTGTCAACTCGTCCGTCAGTCCTTATCCAATACATGGCTCAACTGGCTTGGCCTTGACATTCAAAGTGGTGGTCAGTCACTTATGTGGCGGTCCATTAACTTGGCCATCATACTTGGGCGTTTCCGACAATTCCAAGTAAAACGTCCATAACTTCCTCGTTTGATGTTGAATTAGGACAAAATTGGTACCGTTGGAAAGCTAACTCAATTTCTCACGTGATAGAAAGTGAAAATATCAAAAATACCATGTGGACAAAGATAAGTTACATTTTAAAGTAAGTCCTAGTATCCTTGATATGATTTCTAGCTAGGAAAAAGGCACGGGTATTACTGATATGAATGTTTAGTGTGTAAGATCAGTCCAGTAGTTTTCTTCAGCTTAACTAGATTCATTCGAGGATGAATGATCCCAAGAGGGAGATATTGTAACACCCCGTATTTCCCTAGAATAATATAGGCCCCAATACATACGTATTCATTTATAAAATTTTTGAAATACTCATTATTTTTTAGTTAATATCCTACCATTGCGTAGAAAATTCAATTAGCTTTCCAACGAAATAAAATTTACCCAAATTCGATAACCGAATAAGAAGTTATGACGATTTTAAGTTTTAGTCGTTAAACATCGTCATTTTAACCCTTAGCGCGTCATGGAGACAATCCAAATGTCAATTGTGAATTTTCAGTGTGACTCCAAGAATTTGGCGTGTAGAAAAGTAGACTAATTTCTAGTTTGGCAATTTCCAGTGAGCCTTCGCGATGGTGGCACGTCGTAGAGGTGGACAAATTGGCACTTCAAAGGATTAACTCGATAGCTCCGCATTGGTGTGTTCGTCTAGGTCCCAATTTTCCCTTTTTAGTGGCTTAGCATGATAGTGGCGCATCGCACCAAGGGAAAAAATTGAGGTCTTCAGTTTTTATCTTCATTTTTAAATTTGTTCAGGGGTATTTGAGTCTTTTTCCATAGCCCTAATTAACCTAAAACACAAAATTTAACCGCTAAATGCCCTAAGTAATTATCATTATTTCAATTCCTCACACAATCAAAGATCTTCTTTTCAAGAACAAGGAACCCTAATTCTCAAATTCAAGACCAATCCTCAGGAACTCACCCTGAACTACAAAAAATTTGTTATCCCAGGTATGTTAGATGTTCATCCATGGAGTCCAAGTAACCTATTGAAATTTTAAGTTTTGATATTTTCAAGTTATTATGTTTTAAATTATGATTTCATCCATGAATCCCCATGTACTATTGATTTTGTACCATGCTACCATGAATTATTGTTATTATTTAATTACAGCCTCTCTACCTCTTTAGAGGTAGTGGTATAGACTGTGTACACTCTACCCTCTTCAGACCCCACTTTGTGGGAATATACTGGGTTTGTTGTTGTTGTTGTTGTATTGAATCCTCCATGTTTTAACATTATTACTTATTGAATTAAACCATGAATTAATTCTATTATGATGAATTCATGCTATTCCTACCAGTTCCATCACATTCCTATGATTATTTTAAATCATGAGCTACAAGTATTTGATAAAATGCCTACAAGAGTGATTTGTTTAATAAAAGCCTTCATGTTTTGATCTCCAAATTTTAGTGTCATTTTACTATTATTTTTTTGAGTATTGGGGGTATTGAATACCCGAAATCCATAGCGGTTTAATTAGTCTAGTCTTAGTACATTATAGAATAATGTTCAGAACATACTGTGAGCATTATCAAAATAGTCAGATATCAGTCAGTTAAACTCAAAATAGTTTAGTGTTTCAGTGTCTTTCAGTTGGGAGTAGGATTTAGCACCGAGCAAGTTTAGGGATGGTGGTATCCCCATCATATAGGCAGAACTGCTATTAGCAGTCCCTATACTCCAGAACTACGTAGCCAACGTAGGATATGAGAAGTCACCCGTTAGATTAGGCTTGACTATCTCACAAGGGTCACTCGCTAGTTCAAGCTTGACACCCTTAGTCCTTTGGACATTATATCAATTTAGTGGATCCACATAGTTATCGTTAGTACTCGTGGCTCAATATTAACACCCTTCCAATTGGGGATACAGGTTGGACCCCGATTAGCTTAAATTAGGGAATGTTGGTTAGATGATACCTCCCACAGTCTCAGATGCAGTCTCAGTTATAGACCCAGTTCAGTTATGCAGTCTTAGGGTTGTTTAATTAAAGTATACAGATATCAGTATTTTTTTTCAATATTTTAGTTTATAGATTTTACTGAGTTCATGTTATATGCTTGGTCATGCATCCTCAGTATCTAAAGATTTTCATGTATCTTTAGTATCTACAGATTTTCATGCATACTTAGTATTTACAAATTTTCTCATATTCCCAGTACCTATAGACTTCACGCTCTCTATTCAGTACTCCATGCTTTACATACATATTCAGTTAGTTATTAGTTCTGTTCATAAAACCATGCATTATCAGCCTACCTCATTTAGCATACCAGTACATTCAAAGTACTGATCGTACACCTTTTCTTTTGTGCTATGATGTATTATATCATAGGTTTTGATGGTCAGTTCCTGGCTAGCGATTAGACTTATTAGATCCTCAGTAGTAGTAGTGGTGAGTCCTCATACTTCTAGGATAGACTTGCTTTATTTCATACGCAGTTAGCAGTTAGCTGGAGTTAGTTGGGGCCTATCCCATCAACTCACAGTCTTTCAGTTTTAGAGGCTTTTCAGAAATTAAAGTTAGTTATTCAGTATTTAGACCTTACAGTTGGTTATCCAGTTTATTATTATTTTATCAGATTCAGTCAGTTATTTCTATAGACTCATATTTCAGTATTGATTCAGTGGCAAAACCTTATGGCATGTCAGTATTCTTCCGCATTTATGATCATGTTATCTGGTGCTCACAGCAAGTACCATCTCATAGGTTAGCTTGTGGTCTCTCAGGACTGTAAGAATCGTGTGGCGCCTAAGGTGTACTCTCGGGGCGTTACATATATGGAAACCTTAAAGCTACAGATATTAGAAGAGACGTGGAATTTCTGAGGGGAATTATGGATGCTCTCAGTCGTGAAAATGATGAAATTTGCTGGGAACTGGGTTACATCAGGCAGAGGTTATTTCAGCACATGGGTAAAATAGACGACGGGGATAGGAATGACGGCTTATGGTGATTTGTCATGTTTAGTTTAGTTATCCTAATTTTGCTTTGTCTGTTTTTTTGTTTGTTTAAATTTTTTTATGTTCACTAAACGTCATTTTTTCCATTCATCAGCAAACTATGTAACTTATTCAATATTCTAATTACTTTTTTTAATATATAATTTTGAGTTTAGCTAATATTAACCGACAGTGTAATCATTTATTCTGTATTCTATTTCTTCAATTCCATGTAAACAATCAGCTTCATACATCATCAGAGTAATCACTACCTCTACTATTAATCGAAAGTCTTAATCATATTTCCCAGATTTTGTAGTGGGAGATTTTTGGTTATCCCTATTATTGATTTTATTTTAACATTTTAAATTGCTATATCTTAAAAACAATTAGCAGGAATATAAGAAAATTATAATAAAATGTTAACTCAATTTTTCTCAAAATTCAAACATCATCAAATAAACTGAGATGAAAAATAATACATCTTTGAATTAGTGGAGTGTGATTCTAATTCTTTGTAGAAAACTAATGCTAGTAGATTTTTTTAAGACAAACATTAGTGTAATAATAATTTTTTGATTGAAATGATAAGCCTAGACGAGAGCAAACGAGAACAAGGGAAATAGAAAGTACTAAGATTAAGGAGTGGAAAGAGAAAAAGAGTAAGTAATCACAAAAATTACTTTTAGAGAACAATATAATAATTGACTATTTCCTTTTAAACTTACGGCTTGTGTAAAATAAAATTTACACTGACGGTGGATGTAAGTTAAACTCTATAATTTTCATGACTTTACACAATAAATAATTAATAAATAACAATAATTATTAGACTTTCAAATTACTTAAACCTAATGAAAGTCATGCTCGATAATTGGCACAGACGGTTCAATTTTTTTCTCAAAAATGAAGAGTCATGTTCAATGGATGTAACTTTCAGATGGTGTCCCTTGGGTTTCATAGGTTTGATGGTATATAACACAACCCTAACTCTTCAATTTTTTTTATCATTCAATAAAACTTTTCAATAACTTAAATAGTCTTTGAAAACAATGGACAATTTTGGCGCCAACAATTATGGTAACAGTCATCCAATCGGTCATGCAAATGGCCAACGACATAACCCTCATCCAGTTCGGGTCTGTGACTTTGCAGCCAATCTTATAAGAGACATGGAACTTCTGAGGGGAATTGTGGATGTTCTCATACTAGAAAATGATGAACTTCAATGGGAACTACGTAACATGAGGCAAAATTTATTTTGGCGCATGGGTGAAATCGACGGCGGGGATAGTTACGATGGCTTGTGGTGAATTTTTATGTGTTGTTTAGTTATCTTATTTTTGCTTCTCTGTCTTTTTTGTTTATTTAAATTTTGTTTAGGTCATGGCATAAGTATTTTATAAGATTGAATATTACTAGTAGAAAATGCTCCCATTGTTATGCTACTTTGTTCTTATCAATGTACTTTTGATTCAAATAATTTGGTTAGCGCAAATCACAGTGAACATAACGGGACAAAAATAATCCAATTAGCATTGGACAACGGTTCAATAAAGTAAAATTACAGCAGTAATAGTCAAAGCTGATCAAAATAACCTCAGCACTTACCAACCATTATTCAATGAGCAGGGGCTGATGATGGAAGAGTAATACATTCAGCAGCATCACAACCCATGTGACTGAGTAAACCCCTTAGAATTCTATCCAAAGTTTGAATTTGGTCAGACAATATCGATAATTTTTTTATCAAATTATTCACGATCAGGCAGACTTTCAATTCTTTGATTTAAATATTCAACTCGAAAACGTATCTGTTCAATCTCCATTTTAAGTCTGCGCAAACAAAAATTAAATAGAAAATGTCGTTATTTTAATATAAAGAAGGATAACACAAGAAGTCAAAAAATAGATTTATTCCTGCTCATACCTTTTTCAACTTAACACTATCAGAATACGACTTATAATTGTCCACTATGACACAGCACAAGCAACGACGCCTTTATATGGTAGTAAAAAGTTAAGCTTTTTCAGTTCATCAATAAAAATTTTAAAAGTTTGTGGTTTTCCCTCCAAGTTTTAATTGCCAAAGTTTCACTATAATCATAAAAACATTGTAGAGTTTTCCGCTCTTGAAAAAAATTTAAAATCATTCACATTTAGAGATCGTAAAATTTTTAATTCATCATAAAAAAATTAAACACTTTGCTGCGACTTTTCCGCCCTTAAAGAATTAGTCACACTTTGACATCTTCTTACATTTTTTGGTTTGTGTGAATTGGTTATTCAAAATGCTTGATATTATAAAGTACCTTTTAATTTATTAATATCTAATAGTAATAGATCTATTTTAAGAGTGCTAACCGATTTACCTGTAATAGATTAACCGAGCAAACTCTTGAAATTGTAGACCGATCCCATTGTTGATTACTAATAATAAGCTGACATTATCATTAAAGAGTTCAGGAGAAAATATATTTTTTCTAGTTCTAGTACATACCCATTACAAATTTCTGAAAAAATAACACAAACACCATAACATACAATAAATTTTTAAGGGTATTCTCTTTTTCTTCGGCAAAAATCAACTTTTGTTTTAGTTGATCCCTCTTTTATTCGATTTTTATTAGCAATCCTTTTAATTGATCCTTTCACCCTTTGGCTTCAAACAACAGTGATGTCAGAAGCTCCCTATTTTCTTCAAATTCACGAAGCTTTTGGAGGACTTTAAACTTGGCAAGTCCTTGCAAATTACATGTGGAAGGGTTGCTCGCCGGTGCATCCTCTCTATGTAAATTTGAAAAAAGAGCAACCGTCATTATTGTAATGCCTGAGAGTAAACCCTGGGCGTCACACGGTGCTCATAGTCCTGAGGGACTACAAGCTAACCCATGAGCTGGTACCTACTGTGAGCAGTGAATAACATAATCATTAATGCTGAAGAACAACTGATATGCCATAAGGCTTTAATAACTGAAATCAATACTGCGTCATAAATCTGGAAATGATGGTCTGAATTTGATAGGAAAAAGAAAAACTGAATAACTAATTGACATGTAAAAAAATCTCTAAACTGAATGAATATGAGTTGATGGGAAAGGCCCCAACTAACTACATCTAACTACTAAACTAAAAACATGAACTAAAATAGATTCTCCTCGAATCATAAGGACTCACCACTACTACTGATGAGAGTGTGAAAAGTCTAAGTGCGATCCAAGAACTGGCCATCCGAACCTATGATATAATACATCATAACACAAAATAAAAGAGTATGTGATCAGTACTTTGAATGTACTAGTGCGCTAAATGAGGTAGGACAATATGCATGGTTTCATGAACATTCATAAGTAATCGTTTGAATATGTTTTCTTAACATAAAATACTGAATAGAGTGTATAGAATCTGTGGATAATAAGAATACATGGAGTCTATAATTACCGAGGATGCACGAAAACTAAAAATATTGAAGATATGTAAAATCTGTAGATACTGGGGATGAATGATCAAGAATGTGACATGAACTGAATAAAATATGTAAACTGAAATACTAAAATAATTAATATATGTATGCTTTGGTCAAATAATACTAGACTGAGTGTCTGAACTGATTACTGGACTGAAGCTATAACTAAGACTATGGGAGGTATCATCTAACCAACATTCCCTCATCTGAGGTAATAGAGGTCCAACCTGTAACCCCAATTAGAAGGGTGTTAGTACCGTGCCACGGGTACTAACGCTGGCTATGTGGATCCATTAAACTGATGTACTATCCAGAAAAGCTAAGGGTGTTAATCCTAAACTAACAGGTGACCCAGGGAAATAGTCAATCCTAAACTGACGAGTGACTTCTCATATACTACGCTGGTTATGTAGTTCTGGAGTACGAGGACTGCTACTAATGACTCTGCCTAACTGACGGAGAAGCTGTCATCCCCATACTTGCTTGGTGCTAAATCCTACTTCCAACTGAATAACACTGGATTACTAAACTGTCCTATATTTAACTGATTGATCTAGTATTACTCATATACTCCGAAGTTATTCTAAAAGTACTGGGATGAGACTAAGTAAACAACTATGGTTTTCAGGTATTAAAAACCACCAGGGCTCAAAAGCAAAAATAGTAAAATGGTACAAATCTCAAATGACATAATCATGGGAACATTTAATAAAATCTACTCTTGTAAGCATTTCATCAAACACTTGATGTCCATAGTTTAAGAAAAACATGGGAATAGTATAAAGATTGAAGAAATAGCATTATTCTAACATCAATGACACTTAATCATGATTTAATTCAAAGAATGACAACATTAAAACATATAGGACTTGATAACAACAATAAATTCATTGAAGCATGGTATAAAATCAAGATTCATGGAGATTCATGGTTAAAACTATAGGTTAAAATCATCATAACTTGAAAAGATTATAATTTTATAATTAAAAATGGATACGTGGAATCCATGAGTGAAAGGAACCCATGAATGAACACTTAACATACCTAGGTTGACGAATTCGTAAGGATTTATGGTGGGTTCTTGAGATTTGGCCTTGGATTTTGAAGTCTAGGTTTTCTTTTTCTTGAACAGAATGGATTCCTTTAAGAGTAGTTTGTAAATAATAGGCATATAATGACCTATTAGGCTTTAATTTTGTATTTAGGATGAATTTAGGGCTTATAAAAATGATCAAACTTCCTCTTAGAAATTTAAATCACGAACTAAAAACCCTAATTTTTGGCCTCGGCCTGTGCGGTACAATCGCGTCAGGCCACTGGAAATTAATGAGTGCCATTTTATCCTTTGGCGCGATGTGGTGGAATCACGGCATCCCACTGGTTGAGACTTGGAAGTTCACCGTGATGCAGCCTTATCATGTTGGCTCACTGGATTCGGACAATTGCCATTTAGCATGGCTCCGTGACGCGCTGTGTGCCAATTTGGCACATTGTCTTACAAAACATGTTATAACTTTTCGCCTGGGTATCAAATTTGGGCGAATTTTATATCATTGGAAAGCTGGATGAATTTCCTACGCATTGGTAAGCTATAAACTGAAAAATACTTAGTATTTCAAAAATTTTAACTAGGATAAATCATGTACTGAGAGTTAATTTAAGCTAGAAAAATATGGGGTATTACAATATCTCCCCCTTGGGGACTTTCATCCTCGAATGAGACTGAATAGACTAGAAGCGCTAAGGAACTGAGAACACATGGTGGATATAGTGATGAAAATATGTTTTAACGACTGAGTTTGAGATGTGATTTTTTACTGAACAGGGTCTGCAAATGCATGACTGACATGAACATGATAAACAACTAAAACTAAGCATGATAAAGAGAAATATTTAAGAAGATTAATACCTTAAACAAAATTTGAGTTTGCAGAGAAAAGATGAGGGTACTTGGTCCGCATATCTGCTTCTGCTTCCCAAGTGGATACCTTAGTGGACTGATTCCTCCAAAGAACTTTGACTAGTGAAACTTCTTTGTTCCTTAGTCTACGAACTTGACTATCAATAATTTCGACTGGAACTTCCTCATAGGAAATACTATTCTAAACATCTATAATTTCTAAGAGAACAACTACAGATGGATCACGAATACACTTCTTCAACAATGAGACATGGAACACTGGGTGTACTGAAGCTAGATCCGAAGACAACTCAAGAACATAAGCTACCTTTCTAAAATGACTGAGGATTTTGTAAGGACCGACATATCGGGGGCTGAGTTTATCTTTCTTTCCAAACCTCTTTACTCCCTTTACGGGAAAGATTTTCAGGTATAAAAAATCACCGACCTCAAACCCGAGATCCTTACTCCTCATATCTGCATACAATTTCTACCAGCTCTGGGCTGCCTTAAACCTTTCTCTGGTCAATTAAACTTTCTCTAAAACATCAAACACCAAATCAAACCCTACTACTGTGGCCTTACCTACTTTAAACCAACCAATCGAAGACCTATATCTCTTACAATAAAGAGCCTCAAAAGAGAGCCATCTATATACTGAAATGACAACAGTTATTATATGAGAATTCAATCAAAGAAAAGTGGTCATACCAACTACCTATAAAATCAACAACGCAGGATCTCAATATATTTTCTAGAGTCTGCATGGTCTTTTCTGCTTGACCATCTTTCTGAGGGTGAAAGGTTGTAATGAGGTAAACCTTGGTACCAAGAACCTTTTGGAATGTTTTCTAGAAATGAGAGGTAAAATGGGTACTTCTATATGAGATAATGGACTGGGACTCCATGTAACCTGACCAACTTCCTGATATAGAGTTTGGTGTAGTCCTCGACTGAATAGGAGGTATGGACTGGTAATAAATGAGTGGATTTGGTCATTCTGTCTACGATAACCTAAATAGAATCATGCTGATGACGGGTAAGAAGCAAATATGTCATAAAATCCATGTTCACTTTCTCTTACTCCCAAGTGGGAATACTGAACTCCTACATGGATCCACTTGGCTTCTAGTGCTTAATCTTAACCTGCTAGCATGCAGAGCACTTAGCTAAAAACTCTACAACATCCCTCTTCATCCCACTCCACCAATAGATCTCCCATAAATCGCGATACATCTTAGTGGCCCCTAGATAAATTGAGTAACACGCATCATGCGCTTCTGCAAGAATTCATTGCCTTAAGTCATCTACACTAGGCACACATTGCCTACCTTGACAACGCAGTACACCATCTCCTTCTTAGGAGAAAACCTCTGCTTTATGATCTCTGAATGATTCTTTTAAGTTAACAAGACTGGGATCTCTATCCTACTTTTTCTTCACTTCAGAAACTAGAGATGATTTTGAACTACTCTGCACCCATACACTACCTTCTGCTGAATCAACTAAGCGGACACCTAGTTGGGTAAGCTGATGAATTTCCTGAGCTAACTTCCTCTTACCATCCTCAACATGAGCAACACTATCCATAGATAGTCTACTAAGACATCAGCCACTACATTGACCTTGCCCGATGATACAGAACACTCATGTCGTAATCTTTCAATAGCTCTAACCACCTCCTCTAATGCAAATTCAAATCTTTCTGAGAGAACATATATTGCAAGATTTTGTGATCTGTGAACACATCAACATTCACCCCATACAAGTAATGCCCCCAAATCTTTAAGGAAAATACTATAGCTGCTAACTCAAGATCATGGATAGGATAATTCTTCTTATGGGGCTTAAGCTATCTAGAGGGATATTCTATATCCTTACCTCTCTGCATGAGGACATAACCCAAAACTACTCTGGATACATTATAGTACATAACAAACCCATCTGAACCATGCGGCAAGGTCAGGACTAGGGCTGAGGTGAGTCGAGTCTTCAACTCCTAAAAACTCTTCTCATGGGAATCTAACCACTGAACTTAACTTTCTTTTGGGTCAATCTGGACATGGGGGATGTAATAGATGAAAAATCTTCAACAAACCGATGGTAATAGCTAGCCAAACCTAAGAAACTCCTAATGTCTGAGGGAGAGATAGGTCTGGGCCAGTTTCTTACTATTTCAGTCTTTTGAGGATCAACTCTAATGCCATCATCGAAAATAATATGACCAAGGAATGATACTGACCTTAGCCAAAATTCACACTTACTAAATTTGGCGAATAACTGATGAGCTATAAGAGTCTGAAGTACGATTATGAGGTAATTTGCGTGATTATTTTTGTTACGGGAGTAAACAAGAATGTCATTAATGAATACTATGACAAACATGTCCTCGTACTGCTTAAACACTCAGTTCATCAAGTCCATGAAGGCTGCTGGGGCATTCGTGAGACCAAAGGACATGACTAGAAATTCAAAGTGACCATACCTAGTTTGAAAAGCTATTTTCAGAATGTCACATTCTCTGACTCTGAGCTTGATCAAACAAGTCATTAATTCTAGGAAGTGGATATTTATTCTTGATGGTAAACTTGTTCAACTAACAGTAGTCAATACACATCCTGAGGGAACCATCTTTCTTACGCAAGAATAGAACTGGTGTGCCCCACGGAGAGATACTGGGACTGATGAATCTCTTGTCAAGGAGATCCTTTAATTGTTCTTTTGATTCTTTGAGTTTTGTTGGAGCTATTATGTATGGCGGAATAAAGATAGGCTGAGTGTCTGGGAGAAGGTCTATTCCAAAGTCGATTTCCCTTTTGGAAGGAACTCTAAGAAGATCTTCAGGGAACATATCTGGAAATTCCCTGACTACTGAAACTGACTCAAGGGTTGAAGTTTCTAAATTAGAGTATTTAACTCGAACATGATGGTAAATACACCCCTTGGATATCATCCTTCTCACCCTTAGGTACGAAACAAGCTGACCCCTAAGAGCTGTGGTATTACCTCCTTCCCCCTATTCAAGGACTGGTTCATTTGGGAACTAAAAATGGACTATTTTATTTCTACAATTGACTGAGGCATAGCATGAGTAGAGCCAATCCATGTCGAGAATGACTTCAAAATTTGTCATCTCTAACTCCATGAGATCAACTAAAGTAACTTTCTGAGATATTATGACCAGACAGTTCCTATATACCTACCTAACTACAATGGAAATACCCACTGGGGTAGACACTGAAAAGGGCTCAACTAGAGTTTCGAGACTGACTCCAAAGTTGACGTCTATATAAGGAGTTACAAAAGAAAGAGAAGCTCCAGGGTCTAGTAAAGAATAAACATGTAAATTAAATACTTGCAACATACCAGTAATTATGTCAGGAGAATTTTTCTCATCTTGGTGGGACTTAAGAGCATACAGTCTATTTGGGTGCTGACTACTGGTAGCACTAGAAGTGGCACCTTGCTGAGTCGGGAGACCGACTGGAACTGATGACTGATGGAAATGGCCCTATTGGCACAACTACCTACCTTGCTGAGCAACTATGTGACACTTCCAAATCTGATGGACTGGATTGCCACACCCAAAGCACACATCACTGCCAGCTCCACACTCACCCTATGGTGTTTGCCATATTTCTGATATTGAGGATTCGTATGGGTACTGTTAACACTGCCTTAGGACTTTGAGCTTGGTGCTTTGTCCTTATTATCATTTCTTAATTTGGGCACTAGGGCACTGGTTGAAAAGGGTGCTGGGGCTGAAGATCTCTGTCAAAATTAAGGATGGCTACCACCTTCTGACCTTGGCTGACTGAAATTAAAACTACCTACTATAGCCTTCTTGTTCTCCCTCTCTCTCTTCTTAGTCTTTTGATGCTCAATATATTGAGCATGAAACATCAACCTGGAAAAGTCCATCTCCTTAATCAGCATTGTGGTCCTACAATCCTTGACTACACTATCTACACACCAGACATAATCTTGCTCATGTTGGATTTGTTGTTAGCCACTTCATGTGGAGCATATCTAGATAACTAGTAAACTTGACGGAATACTCCTTCACACTCATGCTTCCCTGCCTTAAGTTAATAAATTCTAACACTTTGGCCTCCCTCAACTATAATGGGAAGAATCTATCTAAGAAAGATATAGTAAACTCTTCCCATTCTACATGCCCTGCATTTGTACCCCTATCAACTTTCCACTGCTTAAACCATGTATGGGCTACATCCTGTAACTGATATGCATCCAACTCAGTACTCTCACTAGATGTCACCCCCATAATATCTGTTACTTTCTGAACCATATCTAAGAATTCTTATGGATCCTATTCAGACTTAGATCCCGTAAAGGAAGTAGGGTTCATTTGGGTGAAGTACCAAATCCTGGTTGTAGGAGTATTGGCCATTGGGTTGGCCTAAACATTAGCTATTCATTCATTCTGAGCTTCTATGGAATTGGCTAGAGTGGTGAATATAGCTCTGAATTCTGCGTGGGAGACATTCTCATCCAGAGGATCTGCTTGGGCGGGCGGAGGTGCTGGCCAGTTTCTTGTTCTTTTGTTGTTCTTTTTGGGAGGCATGTTTTATAAAAGGAAGGGAGAAATGAATTAGATAGATAGTTTAACATGAGCTTATGCTCAGTCACACGATGTGACTACTTAAAGAAGGGAAACTTTTCCTAAATGCCTTGTAGCCTCTTTCCCATAAGTGTGGCACACTACACACCCATGCATAAGACTCTACTTGACGTGGCTTTTAGACTTTCTAGGATACTTTAAAACCTTAGGCTTTGATACTAAGTTTGTAACACCCCGAGAGTACACCTTGGGCGTCTCACGCTGCTTACAATCCCGAAGAACCACAAGCTAACCCATGAGTTGGTACCTTTTGTGAGCACTGAATAATATAATCATAAATGCAGAAAAATAACTAATATCCCATAAGATTTTAATAACTGAAATCAATACTACATCATAAACCTGGAAAATGATGGTCTGAATCTGATAGGATAAAGATAAACTGAATAACTAGTTGACATGTTCAAAAGCCTCTAAACTGACTGAATATGAGTTGACGGGACAGGCCCCAACTAACACCATCTAACTACTGAACTAAGAAAATAAACTAAAATAGACTGTCCTCCAATCATGAGAACTAATCATTACTACTGCTGAGAGTCTGAAAAGTCTAAGCACGATCCGAGAACTGGACGTCCAAACCTATGATATAATACATCATAGCACAAAAGAAAAGAGTATGTGATCAGTACTTTGAAGTAATGGTATGCTAAATGAGGTAGGATAATATGCATTGTTTTATGAACATGGATAAGTAATCATCTGAATATGTTTGCATAACATAAAGTACTGAATAGAGTGTATAAAATCTGTGGATACTAAGAATATATGGAGTCTGTAATTACTGAGGATGCATGAAAACTGTAAATATTTAAGATACTTAAAATTTGTAGATACTGGGGATGCATAACCAAGCATGTAACATGAATTGAATAAAATCTATAAACTAAAATACTAAAATAACTTATATCTATATGCTTTGGTCAAACAACACTAAGATTGAGTGTCTGAACTTATTATAGGACTGAAATTATAACTGAGACTGTGGGGGGTATCATCTAACCAACATGGCCCAATCTGAGCTAACTGGGGTCCAACCTGTAACCCCAGTTGGAAAGGTGTTAGTACCATGCCACAGGTACTAACGCTGGGTGTATGGATCCATTAAATAGATGTACTATCTGAAAAGACTAAGAGTGTCAAGCCTAAATCGATGGGTGTCCCTTGCAAGATAGTCAAGCCTAAACTGATAGGTGACTTCTCATATCCTATACTGGCTACGTAGTTCTTGAGCACGGAGACTACTACTAATGACTCTGTCTATCTGACGGGAAAGCCATCATCCCTACACTCGCTTAGTGCTAAATCCTAATCCCAACTGAATGACACTGGATTACAAAAATGTTCTGTATTTAACTGACTGATCTAGTAATGCTCATAATATACTCCGAAGTTATTCTAAAAGTACTGGGATGAGACTAAGTAAATAGCTATGGTTTTTGGGTATTCAAAACCCCTAGGACTCAAAAGAGAAAATAGTAAAATGGTACAAATCTTGAATGACATAATCATGGGAACATTTAATAAAATCAACTCTTGTAAGTATTTCATCAAACACTTGATGTCCATAGTTTAAGCAAAACAAGGAAATAGTACAAAGATTGAAGAAATAACATGATTCTAACATCAATGACACTTAATCATGATTTAATTTGAAGAATGACAACATTAAAACATATAGGACTTGATAACAACAATAAATTCATTGAAGCATGGTATAAAATCAAGATTCATGGAGATTCATGGTTAAAACTATAAGTTAAAATCTTCATAACTTGAAAATATTATAACTTTGTAATTAAAAATGGATACGTGGACTCCATGGGTGAAAGGAACCCATGGATGAACACTTAACATACCTGGGTTGACGAATTCGTGATGATTGATGGTGGATTCTTGAGATTTGACCTTGAATTTTAAAGTCTAGGTTTTCTTGTTCTTGAAGAGAATGGATTCCTTTAAAAGTAGTTTGTGAATAATGGGCATATAATGCCCTATTAGGCTTTAATTTCGTGTTTAGAACGAATTTAGGGCTTAGAAAAATGGCCAAACGGTCCCTTGGAAATTTAAATCGCGGACTGAAAATCCTAATTTTTGGCCTTAGCGCGACGCGGTACAATTGCGTCGGGCCATTGGAAATTGACGAGTGCCATTTTGGCCTTTGGTGCGACATGGTGGAATGCAGCTTCCCACTGGTTGAGACTTGGAAGTTCACCATGATGCAGCCTTATCGCGTTGTCTCACAGGTTTCGAATAATTTCCATTTAGCATAGCTCCGTGATGTGTTGGGTGCCCATTTCGCACATTGTCTTAAAAAATATGTTATAACTCTTCGCCTGGGTATCAGATTTGGAAAAATTTTATATCGTTAGAAAGCTGGCCGAATTTTCTATGAATTGGTAAGCTCTAAACTAAAAAATACTGAGCATTTTAATTTTTTTATCTAGGATAACTCATGTACTGAGAGTTAATTTAAGCTAGGGAAATACGAGGTATTACAGTTATAGTATAACAAATTACAAGAATTAGATTGCATTTTAACAAAATAAAATAATTACAAAACAATGAATTAAACCACCAACCTCACCAACCGTACAGTTAAAGAACAGTCGACCTGGATATGAATCGGTGTGTGACTTCCTCAATACAGCTTGATTACCGCAATAACATAAAAAAATAAGGCTTGTTGGTCGCATTGGATGTTTGAGAGGCCTGAGACATTGTAAATGACTACAAACTAAATAAGAAAACATGGAGTGAAAAATCACTACAAAAAAGACATGACTTAGTTGCATTGATTTTTTCGGCAATAAAAATCAATTTCAAAATTTTGGAATAGTCGATAGGCAAAGTTGACAGCCTGGTCGCATTGATGAATCCCCTCAGTACGCAGTCAACACTCCACCCCATGTCATGAGTAATAGAAAAAATAATACTAGTAAAGTAGATGTGTAGGATTTCATAGCTCTTTTTTTTATGCGAGATCATTAATTTGATGTGAATATTAAGTGAAGCATGTCATATCTCGCACCATTGTTAGATCACAAGTCTTAAACCAACCAATACTTTGGCTAGTCTAAAATAATGCATTTTTTTATTTTTCATTTTTTAGAACGTTCAATCAAATTAATAATTAAAATGTTCAGCTGTACCCTTCATATATATTTTCTAGATTAAGTTTTAACAGACTTAAGTTTTCAAGTTGGTTTTATTTCATTTATCATTGCAGTAGGTTTTAAACAAATAAAAAATTTACCACCAAAAAAGGACAATCACTGACTAATTGTCCACTATCCGATTTGATTGATCTCAGTAAATGCATGTAATAGTGTGAACGATTTGACCCCTGTTTAGCCTAGCCTTGCCTAGCCTACCTAGGTTTGGATAAAGTTATAGTTCATCGCATAGACGCCACATCACCTTAGTCGACTATGCACGACACAAACACAGATTGGAGATTAACAACGGTCATTACAAAAGTGTCAGTATTATGGATTCCAATTCTATTACCTTACCATTTCCTTTTCATTATAAATTGATTTTCAATCCTATTGCAACTCACATATTATTACGCGTTAATGTAATAAAGTAATTGCATATAATGTTGACAAATTGAGACTCGATGCAGTTCATTATTACGTACATTAATTCAACAATTCCTTGTTACGAGTTAATTTAATAAATTTATTTCATATAATTTTAAAAAATTGAGAATCGACGTAGTTCATTATTTCGTACATTCATTCGACAATTCATTGGCATGAGTTAATTTTAAAAAATTATTTAATATAATATTAATAAATTGAGAATCGATGTAGTTCATTATTTAGTACATTCATTCTACAATTCCTTATTATGAGTTAATTTAATGAAGTAATTGCATATAATGATGACAAATTGAGAATCGACACAATTTATTATCACGTACATTCATTCAACAATCCCTTGTTATGAGTTAATGTAATAAATTTATTTCATTTAATGTTAACAAATTGAGAATCGACGGAATTGATTATTACGTACGTTAATTCAGCAATCCCATGTTACGAGTTAATTAAATAAATTAATTGCATATAGTGTTGACAAAGTGAGAATTGACGCAGTTCATTATTGCATACATTCATTCACTAATCCATTGTCACGAATTAATTTGATAAAGCTATTTCATATAATATTGACAAATTAAGAATCGATGCAGTTCATTATTACGTACATTCATTCAACAATTTCTTGTTACGAGTTAATTTAATAAAGTAATTGCATATAATATTGACAAATTGAGAATTGACGCAATTTATTATTACGTATATTCATTCAACAATCCCTTATTACGACTTAATTTAATAAAGTAATTGCATATAATATTGACAAATTAAGAACCGACACAATTCATTATTACATACATTCATTCGACAATCCATTGTCAGGATTTAATTTAATAAAGTTATTGCATATAATGTTGACAAATTTAGAATCGACATAATTCATTATTACATACATTCATTCAACAATCCCTTGTCACGAGTTAATTAAATAAAATAATTGCATATAATGTTGACAAATTGAGAATTGGCACAATTCATTATTACGTACATTCATTCGACAATCCATTGTCACAAGTTAATTTAATGAATTTATTACATATAATATTGATAAAGTACTAATAGACGCAATTCTTGACGTAGATTCATTCAACGATCCCTTGTCAAGAGTGAATTTAATAATAGCATTTATATAATATTGAAAAATTGAGAATTATAGTTGTTCATGACGTACATTCATTCAACATTCACATGTCATGAGTGAATTCAACAACGTTTGATATGATATTGACAAATTGAGAGTCGATGCAATCATGATGTACATTCATTCAACAATCCCTTGTCACGACTTATTTTAACAATAGTATTCTAAAATTTAACAATTGAGAATCAACAAATTCCATAATGTACATTCATTTTAAAATTTCATATCATGTAATTGATCAAACGGACGAGGTCGGTGATGGTAAGATTATTATGCCACATGGATTGTGTTGAAAGCTCTGGTACCAAATACGGTTAAACAACTTGTGCATACTCCTTAGGTCGCGTGTTCGATACTTCCCGATGGAGTTCGAAACCAAAATATTTCATGAAACTAAAAAAAGTATCAAAATATGTCATGTGTATAAAATGTGACCATAATATGCTTAACTCACTTTAAAACTATGTTATATCAAAGTGAGTTAACGGTAGGTGCCAAACAGTGTTTGAAATTTGAAAAAGTACATAACTCATTTTTAAGTGAGTTATGCATTTTATTTCTACATAACTCACTTAAAAAGTGAGTTATACAATGAAAGTTATATAAGCATTTTATTTATACGTAACTCACTTAAAAAGTGAGTTATGTTTTTTTGGTTTATCTTTATTTGTTTTATTATATTTATTTTTATAATTTATGTGAAGTTTTATTAAACTTACATATTATGTGAGCAATCAATTTATCGATTTAAAGAAAACCGGAAAAAAGTCTTTTTAAAGCTTTATTTTTTAAAAAAAATTGACATATTTATTTTTTTCATTTTTATTTATTTGGTTTATTATATTTATTTTTATAATCTATGTGAATTTTTATAAAACTTACATATTATGTGAGCGATCAATTTATCTTTTTAAAGTTTTAATTTTTTTTAAAAAATGACATATTTATTTTTTATAAAGCTCACTAATTATGTGATTTTATAAAGCTCAGTAATTATTTTTTGGATATATTTTATCTTATAAAATTATATATGCCTCTATTTTTATCATATACTCACTTTGTTTTAAATAAGTTGGCCCCTATTTACTTAGCATACTCATTAAGAAAAAATTTATCAGGGTTATCCATTTATAAAATTATTCTTATTAATTATGCTTTGAAAATATAAATTTAAGTTTATCCAACATTATGTAAATTATTGGATACTTGACGTTGGACTTGAGGGAGATATTATAATATATTGTATTTCCCTCATGGATAATTTTGTCATTTAAAAAAAAACGAAACATTAACGCGTTCTACATTCATTCTTTAAGCTTTGATTAAGTTTTGAAAAGAAGAATCGAATTTGAAAAAGTTTGAAAAAGAATTGAATTTAAAGAAGAAAAATTCACTTTCAAAAGAGGAGTTGAGCGAATAAAGAATGAAGAGTCTTGAATGTATACTTTTGTTTAAATAGGAGAAATATGAAAGTTGGTGGAAGAATCTATTTACACATAACTCATATATTCTTAGAGTTATATTCATATAATGGATAACTCACTTAAATAGTGAGTTACTTATTTTATATTTGCATAACTCACATAATTAGTGAGTTTTATATGATAAATGTGATATATATATATATATATATATATATAACGCCCCAAAATTTGGTTCAGAGACATCACACAGTGCTTAAGGGCACAAGTGACCCCAAGCTAACCCTCCTACTGGCATAACTCATACGCAACTGGATAAAATGCTTAAATCTATATAAAATCAGTGAAAATATAGAATTTCTTTGAACTTGATCAATATAAATATGAACTTTACAAGATTACAACTCTACTTTTACCAAACGAAACTGAAACAAAATACATCAACTTCTATTGGTCGTCTATGAAGCCTCTACTGGTACTAATTTCAGATAGCCAGGTCATGACACCCAACTATCCAAGCTCAATATGACTAAAATAAGAAAATAAAATATTTCTCGAACTGTATAACCAACTCAAGCCCTTGAATCAAAAGGACTCATCACTTGCTGACTGGGAGCGGCGGACTGACTGAATGCGGTATCTGCGCTACAACTTGCACCTACATTATAAGACACTGTAGCATATAGAAATATATGGGGGTCAGTACTTTAAGGAATGTAATGAGTATGTGGGGGTGCAATGCAACATTATAAATAATATAATAAATGATTTTGAAAATCATATGTGCTGACGATAACGACTTTCTTTGCTTGAATTAATTGAAATATATTCCTTGTAAATCATCAATAGTAATGCAAGCATTATATATCTCATAAATCATTATACTTAACTCAAACTCTTTAAAGCATGACTTAGAGTGACTCGGTAACTCATGAAACTTGAACTCTTATGGACTTGAGAGTTTCTTATAACCGATTAAACTAAACCATGTGAGCAACATGGAGTCCAACGTTTTGCCCTCCTAAGGAGATAACCCCACATTGGCGGGAGTGTCGTACTCTTTCCAGGGAGCACAACCTCAATTTCACTATCCCAATCCCATAATCGGCCTCTGGCCCACAATTATCAATATCAACCCTACGGTGGCACGTAGTTTTGGAAAAATACCACATTTCTAGCTCGGTGCTAAATGCTCCTCCCAGACTCAGCTCAGAACGCGTTAGAAAATCCACCATAAACATCACAAGGGTCTATCATGAAAACCAAATCAAATCTCTTTCTCATTTATCAAATCATAATCAATTTGTGGATTCCTAACTCGACTCAAATCAAATCAATCTTTCTCATTATCAAAATGTACTGATTCATTAAATCATGGCAACATCATTAACTTTGAGGAAATATCAAAACTCATTGTAACAACTCAATCTCATGAATCAATATACTTAATAATCCAATTTATCATAAGAAAGCTTAAAGCTTGACACATCACTTGAAATACCAACTCATGGTAGAAACATGAAATTCACAATATTAAATATCAAGTCATAATTTGAAAATTGTAAAATAATCATGTATCAAAAACTTCAAGAAAACATCATAGAACTCATTCTTAACTCTCAAGCTTAAACATCAAAATATATATATATCTATCTATCTATCTATCTATCTATCTATATATATATATATATATATATATATATATATACATATATTTAATAATCAAACTTCTCATAGAAAAGCTTAAATCATGATTCTTATCTCAAATCATTCGAAATTCATCAACTCATGGCATAAGTTCTCAATTTAAGAAATAAAATGATGAAATAGTCATGTGTATCAATCTTTAATAGCTCAAATATCATAAATCATAAATAAAAAAATTTGGGTGTAAATCCGCTTTGCAAAATCATGAATTTTTATAGTAGAAATTAAATCTTTGGGCACAAGAACGAAAGAAGTGCTCTTGTTCAAAACCCCACATACCTTGATTATGGATTTGAATGAAGAAACTTGTTATAGACTCCTTTTCCACTTCTTGAGTTAGGGTTCTTGATGCTTTTGACTTGGGTACCTTGAATCTTGAACCAATTTGTGAAATTTATAGTTGGATTCTTGAATGTCTTGGAAGAAGGTTTGATTTTTGGGTTGAGAGAAAACCCTAGCTTCTTAAATATTCTTGGAAGAGAAATGAGAGAAAATTAACTTCTCTTCTCTACTTGGATATATATATAGAGGGTCACCAAAATACCCTTTTAAAAACGTCCCTTAATTGTTGGAAAAAAATGTCTGACGACATTTGTGACAGGCCGTCAAACCTATGACAGGTGAGCTTCTGCCTAAGGCTGACGACGTCATCAGGAATGTCATCAGAAATGTGACAGGCCATCAAAAACGTCGTCAAAAACATGACAGTCCATTAGAAACATCGTCACACCTTTCCAGATTGATATGCTGGAGTAAAAGGGGTAAACTCTTTGCTCCGATATTGGATTTTGGCAAAATTGATATTGTTGGAAAGATAATTCAATTATCTATCTGTTGATAGGTCATGAGCTCCAAATTTCCAAGTATAATGAGAGATATACTCATTTGAATTTGACTATACCAATATCCTTCCCAAGAATTCAATCGGTAAGGAATGTTTTGATTCGCCCAATCGTTAGGACTTCTTTGAGGCCTTAATACACACCATCCTTGATTAGAAAACAACCAAAGCACTATAATTTATTTCTCAAGAGCTTGATTCATGGTTGCACTATTGGTTAGAGTCTTGGGGAATTACAAAATGGCTCTAACTTCCTCACCGGGTGTCCATTCGGGTGAATCTTAAGTCGATGGAAAGCTTATCCGATTCTCCACATGATAGAAAGTGGAATTTAGGGAAATACAACACGATATAAACAAAAGTCACTTTGGAAGTCATCCATATTCACTCAAAATATGGATTTAGGCTGAGAAACGATTGGGGTATTACAATATCTCCCCCTTGGAAACATTCGTCCTCGAAAGTTGTTGTTAGCCAAGAATATAGAGAAAAGTGAAGACACACAGCTGAAACAACTTGCAAATCTAAATCTATATCTTTCTAAACTTTAAAGTACTTCTTTGAATGTATAAACTCATGATGAGAATAGATATACAGCTGGATTCAAGACTGGAAAAGAATAGATAGAGAACAATTATAATTCTCGACTGAATCTGAACTGATTTGCCTTCTTCCTATATTAAAGAGCGGGCTCATACTGAGAGTTTAGAATTCACTTGATGTTATAAGGGTGCAATCGTACTCATAGATGGCGAAGAGATAATTTATGTAGGCATAGGTCATGAGAAACAAGGATAAGACTACACAATGGGTATTACATTGTCTGGACTAGAATACTTGGAAAACAAAGATTGTTCAATGAATGCTTATAGACTGAATCACAATTATATATCCGAATCTGTAACTGATGTCTAATGCACATACTGAACTAAATTTGTAGGTTTTGGGTACAAGCAACTACTTACTCTTAACTCAACCAGACTTCTCAAACACTCTCTCAACTATACTATACCCTCCTGATACTATACTTGATCGATTCAACTTACAATCCTCACATGACACCGATAGTTCCATCTTCTCATATACCCTCGAACTAAACCCTCTCATTGTTTTCATGCCTAACCTAGAACCATAAGATTCACCACATAACCCCATTCTGAATCATGAGCTCCCACACATCTACATTCTTACAACCTGTTACTTCAAGAGTAATTCTCATTACCACTTCGACAACTCCAATCCACCTATTAGTAGCCATTTATTAATGTGCAAAGCACCTGTCCGCATGCACACAAACATGAAATTCAAGCCTATCTTCATGACCACATGCGCATTCCTAATCAAACACTTATAAAGCCTCTTCTTCATACCCTACACACCTCTTATCAAGAAAAAAAAATTTCCAGGCACTTCCTCAAGCACACCTGACATACTCCTAGCTAATCAAGTCCTACACAAACGCTTCACTCCAATATTCCTTCCAACTCATGGAATTACACAAAATGAACACACTACAATCTTCCCAATCATAACACATTAAGCTTCAACTAACCATAATATGTATCAAAGACTTAGCCTCAATCTTACTTCACCTTACCATCTAGCCAAAGTAAGCATGCCACCCTCTATCGTTGATAAGGAAACATCTTCCCTCTCCTGTCTAAATAACTATTCACCATCACTATCTTGAGTAAGGAAAGATAACTAAAAGATTAGATCATGAGGATCTGACACATAAATAGATGCTATGAATAACTTGACACTCAACTGAGGCTTGAGGAATAGACGATTTAACATCATAAGTCTAACAAAGAAATATAGCCCGAGGACATGCACGATATAAATCTGAATCGCTGATCATTAAAAATAACACTTGAACATTGGAAATGAACATATCACAAAGCTTGAGTATATAAGTCATGCGTTGAATGACCTAAATTAGGAATTCGTAACTATTAAATGTGATTCCAACCGGTGAAAGGTATGAAACTCTGCATTTCGGTAACTAAGTGAGGATAGGATTCTTTATGGCATGCCTGGACATGAATCATGATCATGGAATCAAAACATAAAGCATGTATGAATACTGGAATGACTGAAAATACTAAAATAAGAATGGATCGAGTAGTATCCTTTCTTACAGCTGTTCCACAACTTATTGGCATACCCTTCCAGAACCTGACAACCTAACCTAGTTACTCGTTCTACTATCTCCCCTTAGACTAAAGCCATCACTTTGGGTTGACGAACTGTTATGAACACTTCGGTCTAAACTGAAATCATCTTACCTTAGGGTCCGGGATATAACAATACACAAGAACAATAGAACTTAACCCAAAAGTCTCCAACCACCTCCTCACACTATTTTATGAGTTACACCCTATCCTCTTTTATCTCAAATAGTCATCATATAATACTTGCACCCCCTCTAGTGCCTCAACTCTTATTTCTATCTGCTCAAATTTCAAAATTTCAATCTGAGGGTTTCACGCTCAACTTAAATACTCCCCAACCTCTGATTGCCATACTACTTCCGTCATCACCTACTAACACTACGCTTGAAAACTTATATTTCCAAACCGTGAAAATCAAAATCATACTCAAGAGGCTCAACGTCTTTCATCACACTCCTTATCTCAATTATTAGGAACATCGCTCATTGCCTAACTAGTCTTCCTCCACCTAGCAACTCTACGACACTTACTAATTACACCACAAAGAATGAACCTAAAAAAAATAAAGCAGCTGTATAGTACCTTGGGCAAGCTTTCTCACCAAGAACACAATATTAATTACAAGTTGATCAAACTTAAGCTCTTGCATACACTGTCCAAGCCCATTAGATCACTTCTCTATAACTAGCACCATTAACCAAGAAATCATCATATCCACCTTCATAGCCACTAATCATCCAAGCTTAATGCCTAACGCTCAGCATAACTTATAACTCCACCTCACACACACAATTCTCACTTGGAAACTATAAAATAGAATGTCAATAAACACTAGTCCCCTTAAACCCCCTAATAACAATAATTGGTCATAATCATATAGTCTCTCTCATTTATATTCCATCAATGCACCCTCCTTCTACTCATTATTACTATCTATCCTTCATACATAACTTAACTTAGTTGATAACTCTCTAAGCCTCAACTTAACTTACCTTTGCAATCTTAGGAGCACCTAAGTTAACAACACTCATCCACTGAGTATCCTCATTCATAACCTATACTTATCTTGTGCAACACACCGTCAACATCTCTTTTCATACCTTAAGCAAACTATTATTTACCTCCACCAATACTTCTTTTCTTTCTTCCATGAGTAGACACACAAGGACAATATCACTTTACCACTAACTCGATCACATGCAAAAGGATTGGCTATACATACTTCCAATAAATCACACTTTCCACTTTTCTTGCCAGTACACCGCTAAACCTCATTTTAATCAGCACAAGGAAACAAGATACATAAAGAGTCACTAGTGAATCAAAATAGACCTCACCTGGCTTCACTAGTCTTTGATTTTGCATTTTGAAAAAAAAAAGAATTTGAGATGGATAACAAGGCAATTATGCTAGTGAATCGAAAGAGCCCCACACAGCTTCACTAGACTTTTAGTTTCAGTATCATAACGATAACAAGGTTACGATAGGTAGAAACTCACCATACAATATTTGATAATCTAAGAATACACATCTTACTATATCTTAACTAAAAGAATCATAAGGAAGAGGGCAAAACATTGAACTTAGGAAACTTATAACACGTTGGTAAGCTCTTCTCAGGCCACTTGTCAGGAAAGGAAATTAAAACTTGCAGATCATGTCACCTCAAGAATAGTACATCAATAAAGAAGTATAGATTATCATTATAGATTCTTAGAAGAAATCTAGAAGCACAACTGACTTGGGATTATTGTACGATTCATAAGCAAGGCATGATAAGACACTAATAGGATACTTTTTAGCTCATTTAAAACTCTGTAACTATATGTGGATAATATTTAAGAAAGTACTATCTACAAAAAGTTGAGCCTAACTGTCTCTAATACCTCAAAAATAAGGCGGGGATACCCTGAATAGAGGAAGATGAGAATCTGCATAAGTTTCTCAAAGAACGTTTCTATAGCACAATCTAAGACTTGAAAGAATGGGGACCTTTACTAAATGTCTTGTAGCCTCTTGAAGAAAAGTACAGACGTCTCCATACCGTTCTACAAGACTCTACTAGACATTGCTTCATAGACAACCTAGGACACTTGAACTCTAGGCTTTGATACCAAGTTTATAACGCCCTGAAATTTGGTGCCGAGACGTCACACGGTGCTTAGAGGCACAAGTGACCCCAAGCTAACCCTTCTACTGGTATAACTCATAAGCAATTGGATAAAATGCTTAAATCTATATAAAATCAGCGAAAATATAGAACTTCTCTGAACTTGATCAATATAAATACAAACTTTACTAGATTACAACTCTACTTTTACCAAATGAAACTGAATATATCAACTTCTACTGACCGTCTTTGAAGCCTCTACTAGTACTGACTTCAGATAGCCGAGTCATGACTCCCAACTATCCAAGCTCAATACGACTAAAATAATAAAATACAATACTTCTCGAACTGTATAACCAACTCAATCCCTCAAATCAAAAGAACTCATCACCTGCTGACTGGGAGCAGCGGACTGACTGAATGTGGTATCACCGCTACAACTTGCACCTACATTATAAGACACTATAGCATATAGAAATATATAGGGGTCAGTACTTTAAGGAATGTACTGAGTATGTGAGGGTGCAATGAAACATTATAAATAATATCATAAATGATTTTGAAAATCATAAATGCTGACGATAACGACTTTCTTTGCTTGAATTAAGTGAAACATATTCCTTGTAAATCATCAATGGGAATGCAAGCATTATATATCTCACAAATCATTATACTCAACTCAAACTCTTTAAATCATGACTTAGAGTGACTCGGTAACTCAAGAAACTTGAACTCTTATGGACTTGGCAGTTTCTTATAACCGACATTGGAGTCCAACATTTTGCGCTCCTAAGGAGAGAACCCCAAATTGGCGGGAGCATCGTACTCTTCCTAGGGAGTACAACCTTAATTTCACTATCCCAATCCCATACTCGGCCTCTGGCCCATATTATCAACATCAATCCTATGGTGGCACGTAGTCTCAGAAAAATACCATATTTTTCGCTCGATACTAAATACTCCTCCCAGACTCAGCTCAGAACGCGTTATGAAATCCACCACAAACATCACAAGGGTCTATCATGAAGACCAAATCAAATCTTTTTCTCATTTATCAAATCATAATCAATTTGTGGATTCCTAACTCGACTCAAATCAAATCAATCTTTCTTAATATCAAAATGTATTGATTCATTAAATCATGGCAACATTATTAACTCTGAGGAAATAGCAAGACTCATTGTAACAACTCAATCTCATGAATCAATATACTCAATAATCCAATTTATCATAAGAAAGCTTAAAGCTTGACACATCTCTTGAAAGCACTTGAAATACCAACTCATGGTAGAAATATGAAATTCACAATATTAAATATCAAGTCATTATTTGGAAATTGTAAAATAATCATACATCAAAAACATCGAGAAAACATCATAGAAATTATTCTTGACTCTCAAGCTCAAACATCAATATATATATATATATATATATATATATTCAATAATCAAACTTCTCATAGAAAATCTTAAATCATGACTCTTATCTCAAATCATTCGGAAATCATCAACTCAAAATAATAATATTCAACTCATGGGATAAGTTCTCAATTTAAGAAATAAAATAATGAAATAGTCATTTGTATCAATCTTGAATAGCTCAAATATCATAAATCATAAATAAAGAAATTTGAGTGTAAACCCACTTTACAAAATCATGAATTTCAATAGTAGTAATTAAATCTTTGGGCACAGGAATGAAAGAAGTGCTCTTGTTCAAAACCCCACATACCTTGATTATGGATTTGAATGAAGAAACTTGTTATAGACTCCTTTTCCACTTCTTGAGTTAGGGTTCTTGATGCTTTTGACTTGGGTACCTTGAATCTTGAACCAATTTATGAAATCTATGGTTGGATTCTTGAATTCTTGGAAGAAGGTTTGATTTTTGGGTTGAGAGAAAACCTTAGCTTCTTGAATTTTCTTTGAAGAGAAATGAGAGAAAATTAACTTCTCTTCTCTACTTGGATATATATAGAGGGTCAAAATGGGTGGAAAAGACCAAAATACCCTTTTAAAACATTCCTTAATTGCTGAAAAAAATGGCTGACGATATTTGTGACAATCCGTCAAACCTGTGACCGGTCATCACAAAATGTCAACAAAAAAAGTTGGATGTTATGAGTTTCTACCTAAGGCTAACAACGTCATAAAAAATGTCATCAGAAATGTGACAGGCCGTCAAAAACGTGATAGCCCGTCAAAAATATCGTCACACCTTTCCAGATTGATATGCTGGAGTAAAATGGGTATAACTCTTTGCTCCGATATCGGATTTTTGCAAAATTAATATTGTTGGAAATATAATTCAATTATATATCTGTTGACAGGTCATGAGCTCAAAAATTCCAAGTATAATGAGAGATATGCTCATTTTAAGTTGACTATACCAATATCCTTCCCAAGAATTCAATCGGTAAGGAATGTTTTGATTTGGCCAATCGTTAGGACATCTTTGAGGCCTTAATAAGCACTATTATTGATTAGAAAACAACCAAAGAACCATAATTTATTTTTCAAGATCTTGATTCATGGTTGCACTATTGGTTAGAGTCTCAGAGAATTACAAAATGGCTCAAGCTTCCTCACCGGGTGTCTGATTCGGATGAATCTTAAGTCGATGGAAACCTTATCCAATTCTCCATATGATCAAAAGTGGAATTTGGGGAAATACAACATGATATAAACAACAATCACTTTGGAAGTCGTCCATAGTCACTCAAAAGATATGTTTAGGCTTAAGAAATGATCAGGATATTACAATATATATATATATATATATATATATATATATATATATATATAAAATATGAGTTTTATAGAAATAAGAAGATAACTCATTTTTTTTGTAAATTTTACACTTTTTCTAATGGTACTTTTTATGACTGACAAACGTTATTGATGGACATGTCAACTTTGTATGATATATTTTGAAAGTACATAGAATAACTTTCTCTATGTTGTTTTTTAAAACAAAGATTTTAGTTGTATATTATATACAAAAATTAATGAGCATATACTTCTTCCTCACGTCTAGTTGTGTAGTATATAATTTGTTTTGCATAACTCAATTATTTTTAACACCATATTCATATTTTATATCACTAATAAAGTTATGCACTTATCAGATATATTTTAAGAGTTATATTCAATGAATAACTCTTTTTTTTTACTTATTTTATATTTGAATAACTCACATAATCAGTGTGTTTTACTCCTTCCGTTTCGTATTAGTTGGCCTTCTTTCTAAAATATTTTGTTTCAATTTAGTTCCCCCTTTTATAAAATCAAGAAAATATTATTATATTCTTTCGATAATACTCCTATCATTAATAACTAAATAAAGTGTATAAACTTAAATTTATATTTTCAAAGCATAATTAATAAGACTAATTTGATAAATGAATAACCCCTAATAAATTTTTTCTTAATGAGTATGCTAAGTACATAGGGACCAACTTATTTGAAACAAAGGGAGTATATGATAAAAATAGAGGCATATATAGTTTTATAAGATTAAATTATGTCTAAAAACATAATTACTGAGCTTTATAAAATCACATAATTAGTGATCTTTAAAAAAAATAAATATGTAAATTTTTTTAAAAAAATAAAGCTTTAAAAATATAAATTGATTGCTCACATAATATGTAAGTTTTATAAAAATTCATATAAATTATAAAAATAAATATAATAAACCAAATAAATATAAACCAAAAAGCATAACTCACTTTTTAAGTGAGTTATGTATAAATAAAATGCTTATATAACTTTCATTGTATAACTCACTTTTTAAGTGAGTTATGTAGAAATAAAATGCATAATTCACCTAAAAATTGAGTTATGTACTTTTTCAAATTTCTAACATTGTTTGGCACCTGTCATTAACTCACTTTGATATAACTCGATTTTTAAGTGAGTTAAGCATATTATGGTCACATTTTATATACATGACATATTTTGATACTTTTTTTAGTTTCATAGCATATTTTGGTTCCGAACTCCTCCCCGACGCATGCTGTTTTGATTATTTTTTTTTTGTATGAGCAATAATGACGATCCTTGCAGCTATAATTTCCTAGGTCACCTCTAGAATACCAACCGATAGAATCTAGGTCATCTCAATCATTCCCTTTCCCTTCCCCGTATTATAATCAACAATCTCCTCCACAATACACAACAAACACTCAACCAAAACCCTATTCTCCTCCACCACACCCAAAGAAAATAAAAACTTTCATCCAAGTACGCGACAACCCTACTGATTACCGGCCAAAATTTAGTATTACATTGACCAGATCATACATGAATCTTGATGGAGTGGTAATTTTTAATTTTTTCTTCAATGAGGATTCTACGTTTCTTTGTTATTTTAATTTAATTCTTGTTCTCTTTCAAATTTGAGTAATTCGTCCATCTTTTTTTCTTTTTTTAGTGGATACCACAAGAGGTTAGACAATACTTCCCCAGCGATCTGACGCCATTAACCATTCTTCATTGTGTTATTAAAAAGGCGTAGAAGGATAAGGTCGCCTGCTGCGATATCAAAATAGGCGGAGGATTTATGACGGGTGGAGATATTTCATTCGTGATTTGAGTTTTTGGATAAGAGACGCTTTGGACATCACAATCTCCTACAGTGTTTCCAAAAATATTTTTTTAGCTGTTAAACAAATAATCGATGTGTGAAGTAGTTTTCAGGATGTACAGCTTTCAACTATGTGAAGATATCCATAGTTTTGGTGCTTGGATTATGCATTGGTTTGAATGTCTTTTTTTTTTTGAATTCGTATATCGACTCTTTAGTTTATTTTGAAATAATTTAATTTGAGTGATGAGACAAGTGAAAAATTATCAATTACTTAGTTGAAGAGCTGAGATTAAATCGAAATTCAAATCATTACGAACTAAAAATCGATAAACAATATAAATAAGATGCATTTTTTATTCATGTTAGTTACTTAACTCTTTATTATCGGTTAAATTGAAAATCAAATCATTAGGGACTAATAATCGATAACCAATATAACTACAAAAATTAGACGTTATCATCTTCTTATAAAGGAGACAACAATAACCAAGAATTATTAGATGTATAACTACATACAAATATATTGCTTTAATCAGCAAAGACATATAACTATATCCATCAAAACACACCATCTTATCAAACTAATGAACCATTACATATTCCAACATCACTTTTCAATTCAACGACATAAAACGTAAATGAACATTATCACATTACATATCAAACTAATGCACAAAATTAGTTTTAACATCATTTTGCCTTTCAACTCTTTTTGTTGTTTGTTGATCTTCTTCAACAAACCCAAGATCACAATATTGGATTAACGTGGAAATTCTGGATCATACCAATAAAAAAAGTTGCAACTAGCTCGAAATAGAGACTGCAATTCATAGAAAAGAAAGTTATAAAATTTACTTATTACAAAACATTAATTAAAAAGGAAGATAGAATATAAAAATTACGTACACCATAATGCATACAATCGAGGAATCTATGTCTGAAATTGTCATCCGACCATGAAATTCTCATAATTGGAGACCCACATACACAAACAAGTCTCCTATTATAATTCATGGAGTTAGAAATAAGTAGATAAAGTAGAACTAGTAAAACAATATTTTTTTTAATTAGAAGTGATAAAGGAAGAGGGATAATAAATAGGAAGAGTGATATTTAAACTTCATGAATTATCATAAGTTTGATGGGATAGGGGCAGGTGAGTGATTTATATAGTTTGTAATAAATTATTATGTTTTGCATAAAGTAATGTAATTCGTAATCTAAATTATTACAAACTATATGATTTGACATAAAAAGTGAATTCTACAACGTTTGATATAACATTGAAAAATTGATAGTTAACATAACTCATCATGTACATTCATTCAACAATCATGTGTCGCGAGAGAATATACTAAATTTTCATATAATGTTGACAAATTGAGAGTCGACGCAATTCATGACTTACATTCATTTCACAATCCCTCGTCAGGAGTTAATTTGGTAATTGCATTTGATATAAGTACGACAAATTGAGAATTGTTGTACTTCATGATGTACATTCATTCAATAATCGCATGTCACGAGTGAATTCAGTAACGTTTGATATAACGTTGAAAAATTGATAGTCAACATAACTCATCATGTATATTCATTTAACAATCACGTGTCGCGATAGAATATAGTAAATTTTCATATAATATTGACAAATTGAGAGTCGATAATTCATGACGTACATTCATTCCACAATCCCTCGTCTAGAGTTAATTTAGTAATTGTATTTGAGATAAGTATGATAAATTGAGAATTGTCATACTTCATGATGTACATTCATTCAAAAATCGCATGTCACGAGTGAATTCAATAACGTTTGATATAACGTTGAAAAATTGATAGTCAACGCAACTCATCACGTATATTCATTCAACAATCACGTGTCGCAAGAGAATATAGTAAATTTTCATATAATGTTGACAAATTGAGAGTCGATGCAATTCATGATGTACATTCATTCCATAATCCCTCGTCAAGGGTTAATTTAGTAATTGCATTTGATATAATATTGATCCTTGGTCAAACGTACAAGTTCTATGATGGATTGATTATTACGTCACATGCATTGTGATGAAAGCTTTTGTGGCATATATGGTCAATCATCCTGTTAATACTCCTTAGGTCACGTGATTGATTCTCCCTGATCCATTTTTTTTATTATTCTTTGTATGACCAATAAATGCTGTGGACCCTAAATGCTAACCAACTACCAAGGTCGCCTTTTACAATATAAACCCTTCCCATTCCTCTCCTCTTTAAAAGACACTATAGTGCATGCCTCATCGCCTTTTACAATATAAACCCTATCATTAGTTATGAGTTAATCTGCACCGCTCATACTTTAAGCAAGACTTTCAGGTAGATTAATTTATTGTCTTTTTGAAACATTTCTTTTTATTTGTCTTCGTTTAATTCCTTCATCACTTTTTTTGAATTGTAGTGGCTGTCACTATGCGCCAATGACTACTTCCCCCAAAATCCAACGTCGGTTAAGATCTTTAATTATGAAACAGAGGTGTATCGAGCTCAGGTTGGTGCTTACATCATCAATAACTATAGTAGGATCAATAACGGATGGAGAGAATTTATCAAGGCTACGAATTTTAGGGAAAGAGATGTGTTACATATGTTACTCTTACACAGTTGGGAAAACTGTGTTAAACTTGTTGTTCTTAATTAGGACCCAAACCTACAAATTTTTATTGCACTCACAGAACCATTCCCGTATTTGATCAACATTACTAATACCTTGTTAATTTTGTTTGTTCTTATAAATATATTCAGTAGTTCTTGTTCAACGGATTTATTCATCTTTATTTATCTTGCTGCTTCCACATTATTGTCTTGTAAATTTCTAAGAGTAACCAAAATCATTGATTAATTTTCTGTAAGTTTTTTTTGAGACCTGACCAATTAAGCAAAATAGATGAAACAAAATCATGTTTTGTGAAATAAATAGTAGCAAATGCATAAGGAAAAAAATTGTAAGTAAGTGGACCATTAATTAGAGGTTGGGTGTGCTTTAAATTAAAAAAAAAATTCTTATAGGCACAAAGCATCTAAAAATAAGGTGCAATACAACTGAAAAAATTCAAAATGTTTTAGGTTGCAATAAAAACAGTCAAATTAATAGGCCATAGTATTTTCATTCGAAAATTACATTTGAGTTTGGGTTATGTTATGACACGTTATTTAAAATTCCAACTATTCATAGATCAACGAAATATTTATGGCCACACAAGTTCTATGTACTACATTAAAATCACATTGCACAATATTTAAAAACAACAGTTCGTAATATGAAGGATAATATTCGCGGTGTATGCCTACTTAGAATTGAAACTATTTTCTTAATTGTGACAATAATAAATTCTATCTACCTAAAATAATCTTCACGTTTCCTATGTCCATGAAAAAATCAAAATGTATACAATTACAAAGAAACGTTGAATTAACAATTACGGCTACACAAAACATACATTGAGTTAAAATTATGACTATACGTCAATCAAACTTTCTCACTATTGTTGATTCAATTGAAATTAGTTTGATCAACATTATCAATCTCTTCGCATGAACTAATTTAGTTCACTGTTGTCGTGTCATGTTCATGCATGAACTAATTTAGTTCACTGTTGTCATGTCATGTTCATACTCAAAGTATGAACAAAATATATTACATCAACAACTATCGATTATAAGTCATTCAGTTGATTCACTATTTTCGGCACAATTTAGATAATCAATTGAATATTCAATCATGCCATTTTTTGTTACAGACATGGTATGTAAAATATTTAAATTATTAAAATGAGCCCCTTAATTTGTGTGTTAATTTAAATAAATAATTAAGTTCCTTAACAATATACCAAAATAGAGCATTAATAAAATATAATGCATGCCAACTAGGATTGAATGGGCCAAGGGAGATGATACCTGATGTAATTCCATCATGATCGAAAGTGTTTCAAGTCACCTCCTGCTGTTCTTACCGATTCTTATATTCATCATTCACGTTCTTAATTAATTTCCTTAATGTACGCCACATATAAATCTATTGAATCCAAAATTTCTATAGAACCTTCCTAGGAACTTTATCATATGCCTATTCAAGGTTGATAAATACTATGCATAAGTCTCTCTTTCTAACCTTGTACTGTTGGTACAAGCCAAATTGCCTCAGAACCATTAGATGAGATCCGTATGATGCTTGAGGTGCTTGATGACTCCTTGGTGCTATTAAAAGATACCACATGGATGAATATTACCATTAAGAAGGGTCAAAGGACTTTGACGAGGTCGAAGGAGTGTAAAACGGGGCTTGAAAGCCCCTTGGACATGCACCCAAGGCGCTTTGGATCTGCCTTTGATCTGCTCTAGCATTTCAAGAGCGGGTAAAAACAGCCCCTAGTAAGGCTTTTCTTGCATTTGGATCACTTTTGGCCCTTAATTATATAATATGTAGCCAAACTATTAAAACTTGATAGCTAGGCTTATTTCCTTAGTTAGTTTTGTTTAATGATGATGATAATTCATGAAAACTCCATTGGGAGTTTGAATGCTTGAAAAAGAAAATGTTTAACCTTGTTTAGAAACGGTGGTTGTAAAGGAGATTCGATCCCCATTTTGGTAAACGTAAGAGCTAGGTTCTCTTAGGTAATCAATAAGGGAAGTCTTTGGGTTTGATACACCCTTTGGTTGCCCTTTTGTAATCTTCTTGTGTTTATCTTACTACAATCTATTCTTTTTATCCTTTTACTTTTTGTTTGTCAATTTCATTGTTTACTTAGTGTTTATATTATCATCGTAGATTACTCACCTATTATTTGGTATCAGTGCTGAGTTTGATTTCATTCATAAGAAGTCAATCTTGGGTCTAGTCGTTTTAAAAATTAAAAAATCACAAAAAAGTAACTATTCACTTTTTAATTCTTAGGTCAAATTTTGATTTTTTGATTTTTATGTTTTATTATGTTTCTAGTGTTAGATTTGTGTTCTCTAACTCTATACGTGTCTATAAATCAAATTTGAGTCAAATCGAAGCTTATTGAGTGTTTTATCCTTGTTAGAAGCTTGGGCTGAAGAAGTTTGAAGTGAATTAAAAATTTAAAGATTTTGGTGAAGAATTTGGCAAATTGTTGTTTGGAATGAGTTTATAAGGCTAAGCAGTGCCTACGTTCAAAATTTCAACTCATTCCAGCTCTGGAGAAAAAGTTAGAAAGATTGATGTTCTTGGTGTGTTCTTGAGGAGATTGTTATATTAATGTTTAAATTTCAACCAAAGGTGCTTGTTTGATCTAAAAGGAAAGAATAAAAAGAGTTTAAAAGTGTTAGTAATAAAGAATCTCCAAAGGTTCCAAGAATATTAAAAGAAAAGAGGACAAAGGGGACCAATAGAGGGGGAAAACGCCATTACAAGAGGGTTAGGCGGCTGATTTGCGCCCCATCTACTCTTGACCTACGTTGGAGCTACTGCAGCAGCCCAAACATATGTCAAACTAGTAGCTGGGATTCTTGGTACATCAAAGGTGCACTGGGGATGCACCCAACCTGCTAGAGCAATTCCCTAAACACAGATTAACCCATTTCAATGCAAATCAAACTTCCAAACACATTTAAAGCCTTCTAATTCCATTTTGCTCAAGGTTTGATTCCTAAGTTTGAATTTCTTGGTTCCGATCTCTTCTTTTGATTTTTAAACTACTCATCAACTAGTAATTCATCTACTAAGTATTAGTCTCCTATGTTTATATTTTAATAATGACAAACTAACAAGTGTATCTTTGCAACTGCTAATAATGGAAAGATAAAGAAAGCCGACTCCAAAAATAGAAGGACATCAAGAATGGAAGGACATCCATGTATCTAAGGAAAATCAATCATAACAAGAACAAATGGAAAGAGAATCTCATCTCCAAATTATCTCAAAATATTAGAAGATATGGAAGATCACAACATGGCAAATGGAACTGAAAAACAATTCAAGAATATGGCAAGCAAATCAATAAAATATCATGAAAATAGAAGAAGGATCACAATCAAAAAATCAAGGCAGATCACATCAATCATGGAGAAAAGATCACAAGCACATTTGAAAAAAATCAATCTCTACAAAAAAAAAAAAGAAAAATAGATCACGGACATATCTAATATGGACGTGATCCGAAGCCTTACATGGACATATCATGCGACTATATTCCTCAATTAAGGAATCAATTTACATCCTTGATTAAGAAGAAATATCTTGGGTTTCCTTACGAAGAGTATTAGCCGAAGACTATAAATGATAAAGACCAAAGGCAGACACCTTTCTTGTAACTTCAAGGAGAAAATTCAAAGTATCTCATTCTTAGTCTTACAAAACTCTGTAACTTTAGTTTGCAATTGTTATAGAAAAAGTAGGATCGATTCAACTTTGTAACATCAACTAAAGCTATGTCACAAGATTTAAAGAGAAAAATAAGTCTTCAGAACTTGTTTTCTGTCATTTTACTTGAGCCAAACTTTCAACGATCTAAGGAAACTTTGAAACCAAAGGGGACTGGAGTAGGCACTACATTGGTATGCCGAACCAAGATAAATCTTTGTGTTGTTACTTTATGTTTTGTTATTTACTTAACTAACCATTCTAAGATTAATCTGTGTGTGAAGTGTTCTAGTCTGCAAGCGAGCTGACTGTGAGGAGTTAGTAGTCGACTCACAGAAGAAAATTTTAATTCACCCCCTCTTGAATTTTAATTGGTATTAGAACAGGTCTCACAGATAGCATTGCTTAACCGCAAGTGAGCAAAGATCAAATGACCAATTATCAGATTCCTGGTGCTCTCCTTCAGGATGGTCACTCCTCTATAAGACCACCATACTTTCGCGGACATCATTACTCTTATTGGAAGAATAGTTTCAGGATCTTTGTTCGATCAAATGACTTTCAAGCCTGGGTTATTATCAATAAGGGTCCAAAGACAATTCCAGGACTCAAGGAAAAGTCTAAGGACAAAGATAAAGAATCTAGCAGCTCTAATATTAAAGATCTTGAAAGCTTTAAGGTCACCAAAGAACAGCAAGAGTTAATTCAAACTAACGCACGTGCTATAAGTTTGCTTATTTATGCAGTTAATAGAGAAGAATACGACAAGATTTCAATGTGTGAAATAGTAAAAAAAATGTGGGACAAACTGGAGATAACCTATGAAGGAACCATCAAAGTCAATAAGTCAAAAATTGGTGCTCTTGTCAATGAATATGAGTTATTTAAAGTAGATGAAACTAATGATATTGAAATAATGTTCGCCAGATTCAGTAAAATGGTGTGCTAACTAAAATCACTGGGAATGATTTATCATCAAAGACTGTAAGTCCAGAAGTTGGTTCGAAGTCTCCCAAAAACTTGGTAAACCAAGGCTGCTATTATAAAAGATAGAGATCTCCATAACATGACATATGATGAACTATGAGGTAACCTTATTGCATATGATAAAAATTATATCAACAGGTTTCACAAGGGTGAGAAGAAAAAATTAGTAGCCTTCAATGTTGCTCCAATCAGAGAGGAGGACATTCTAGAAGATGCCAATAGTGAAGGAATGACCCTCATCAACCATGGAATAAGACAAATCATGAGACAGAGACAACAAAGATCCCAGGAGGCAAAAATAATGACTGCACAAGAAATAATGATCTCTGCTACTACTGTGGAAGGCCTGGACACTTCAAACAAAACTGTCTAGAATTAAGACGACGGCCGTCTAGAAAAAATAAAAATTTTAGAGCCTGGAGCGATAAAGATAAAACTGAAGAAGAAATAGAGGCTACCAATATGTGCTTTATGGAGACAGGTAAACCTAGTGGGGAATAGGACCACGAGAGCTATAGAAAAGGAATGTGGGTCATTGATATCGGATGTTCTAGAAATATGATCGGAAAGAAGGATAACTTTTCTCCTCTAAAAGAAGTAGCTGGGGGATTAGTCAGATTTTGTGACAATTCCAGAGGCAATGTCATTGGAGTCGGTTTAGTGAGACTCAGCTCCTCATGCGAATTCACAAAGGTATACCTAGTAGATGGGACCAAACATAACCTACTCAACATCAGTCAACTATGTGATGCTGGATTTGGAGTACTCTTCAAAGCTAAAAGCAGCTCTATTAAACATGACAAAAGAAATGTCTCCCTTATCGGTGAATCCATTAATAAGATTTATGTTTTAAATAGTCCTGATTTTTATACCTTAACCTGCCTCACTGTGCAAGTCGATTATACCTGGTTGTGACACAGAAAGCTCTAGCATACTAGTATGCACATTATTGAGAAATTGTCTAGGCTTGATTTGGTGAAAGGTCTGCCAAAATTCAAGTTTGAAAAGGATCACATCTGTGATGCCTGCCAACTAGGTAAACAGAACAAAACATTTTTCAAAGCCAAAGACATTGTCTCTACTACCAGTCCTCTCCAAAAAATCCACATGGATCTATTTGGTTACACCAAGACCGCAAACATTAGTAAAAGATATGTTTTTGTCATAGTCGATGATTACTCTCGATTTACTTGGGTCATGTTTCTTACACATAAACATGAACTCTTCACAATTTTTTAGATTTCTTATAGAAAAATATAGAGAGAAGCTGGGAACCTCATCACCTACATTCACAGTGATCATGGAGGAGAATTTAAAATTAAGGCATTTAAAGAGTATTGTGATTAGAATGGATACTCTCAGAACTTCTTTTCACCATGATGTCCTCAAAAAAAATGGTGTAGTGGAATGGAAGAATCAGTCTCTATAGGAAACTATCTGGACAATCCTATTAGAACATAATCTCTGAGTTTACTTTTGGGAAGAAGTAGTCAGTATAGCATGTCATATCATCCATAAGTATCTAATCAGACCTATTTTGAAGAAAACACCTTATGAACTCTGGAAAGGAAAGAGGCCCAACATCAGCTGCATCCATCCCTCCTGCTACAAATGATTTATTCACAATAATGGTATTTTCCTTAGCTACTCTCCCACTAGTCGTGCTTATGGAGCTTTTAATAAAAGAACTCTGTGTGTTGAGAAATATATGCATATTATTTTTGATGAATCTAACCGCCCCTATGAGTATAAGTGTTGATGAAGAACAGGTGAGTAATATACAGACTAGAGAAAATCACAGGACAACTCCAGACCCCTTCCAAGACAAGTCAACTACACCCTTGACAGATTCGACTCCCATAGCAAAAGCAGTGAAGCCAAATATTCCAAAATAATGGAAACATGATTCTAGACATCCAAATAAACTCATCATCGAAAATCTAGAAGATAGAGTGCAAACTAAAGCGTCACTAAGGAGACAAGTATTCATTGCCCCTGTGTCCAAAATTACACAAAAGAAAATCGATGAATCTCTCATTGATGAATCATGGGTTGAAGTTATGAAGGAAGAGCTTGAACAATTTGAACAAAACTAATTTTTGACTCTAGTTGAAAGACCAAGAAACTTCTCAGTAATTAGAACCAGATCGGTCTAGAGAAATAAGGTAAATAAAGAAAGAAAAGTTATCAGAAATAAAGCCAGGCTCGTAGCTCAAGGCTACTTTCAGCAGAAAGGTATTGATTATAATGAGACCTTTTCCCCCATAGCAATGTTTGAGTCAATACAAATCTTATTAGCTTTTGCAGCGTTCAAATGTTTTAAGTTATATCAAATGAACGTAAAAAGTGCTTTCTTAAATGGGTTTATTCATGAGGAAGTTCTTGTAAAACAGCCCTCTAGATTTGAAGATCCTTCATTTCCAAATCATGTTTTCAAGTTACCGAAAGCACTCTATGCCCTTAAACAAGCTCCATAAACTTGGTATGAGAGACTGAGTACTTTTCTACTAGAAAATAATTTTCAAAGGGATAAAATAAACACAACTCTGCTCATTCAAAAGCTTGATTCAAATCTCCTGATTGTGCAAATTTACGTTGGTAATATCATCTTTGGTAGTTGTGAAATCTCCATGTGCGAGAATTTTTCTAATTTGATGAAAGAAGAATTTAAAATGAGTCTTATGATCGAGCTTACATTCTTTTTGGGACTATAAATCAAGCAAACTCCTAAGGGCACCTTCATTATTCAAGCCAAATACACAAAGGAACTTATCAAAAAGTTCGGCATGGAAACAAAAAAGGCCTATTGAAAACCCATGAGCCCATCTACAAGCATTGATTTAGACTTGGCTTGAAAAGATGTTTATCAAAATATGTACCTGGGAATGATCAAATCTCTACTCTACTTAACTGCAAGTCGACCAGATATCATGTTCAGTGTATGTAAATATGCCTGATTTCAGTCGACTCATGAGGAATCTTATCTCAGTACCATCAAATGAGACATCGAATATCTAATAGGAATCAAGACTATGGCCTATGGTATCCCTGGTCCTCACACTTTGATTTAATCAGATATTCAGATGCTGATTTTGTAGGAGACAAGAGTGACAGGAAGAGCACAAGTGGAACATGTCAAATTCTTGGTGATGCTCTTATTTCATGGCATAGCAAGAAGCAAACTTCCGTTTCTCTCTCAACCACAGAATCTGACTAAATAGATATTGGAAGCTGTGGGACTCAAGTCCTATGGATTATGTATCAGATTCTTGACTTTGATTTATATTTTGAATTTGTTCCTATTATGTGTCATAACACCAATGCTATCAGCCTATCTAAGTATAATGTGCATCACTCTAAGGCTAAACATATTGATATCAAGCATCATTTTATTCAAGACCATGTTGAAAATGGTGACTTTTGACTAAAATCTGTTGACTCCAAAAATCAACTAGCAGATATTTTTACAATTCCTCAGCTAGAAGAAAGATTTTTCTCTCTATGAAAAAGGCTTGGTATTAGTAAAATTCATGATATTTTTTTTTAAAAAAACTCTGCTTTATTTCTTATGCATCTATCTATCTGCATATTGCCTATGTATTTTTTTTTTAGTATGTCAAAGGGGGAGGAAGGTAGGAACATCATATTAGCCTAGCCTACCAGTTAGAGAGAGCAGAGCAAGTTTACAAGTTAGCCTACCAGTCAGGAAGAGTAGAGCAAGTTTACAAGTCAGCTAATACTTACACAAGTCAGAGGGAGCAAGCAGATAAACAGGAAAGTTAACTGATGTTTACTTTTGTTGTCACTATAAAAAAAGAAGGCTATTATTAGTCTCCTAAGTTTATATTTTAATAATGACAAACGAACAAGTGTATCTTTGCAGCTGCTTATAATGGAAAGATAAAGAAAGTCGGCTCCAAAAATAGAAGGACATCCACGTATCTAAGAAAAATCAATCATAACAAGAACAAATGGAAACAGAATCTCAGCTACCAATCATCTCAAAATATTAGAAGATATGGAAGATCATGGCATGGCAAATGGAGCCAAAAAATAATTCAAGAATATCGAAAGCAGATCAATAAAATATCATGAAAATAGAAGAAGGATCACAATCCCAAAATCAAGGCAGATCACATCAATCCAGAAGAAAAGATCACAAGAACAATTAGAAAAAAACAATCTCTACAAAATAAAAAAATATAGATCATGGATATATCTAATATGGACATGATCCAAAGCCACATATGGACATATATGATATGGACATATTATACGACTATATTTCTCATTCAAGGAATCAATTTACATCCTTGATTGAGAAGAAATTTCTTGGGTTTATTTATGAAGAGTAAAAGTCGAAGACTATAAATGATGAAGACCGAAGACAGACACTTTTCATGCAACTTCACAAAGAAAATTCAAAGTGTCTCATTCTTAGTCTTACAAAGCTCTACAACTTTAGTTTACAATTGTTATACAAAGAGTAGGATCAAGTCAACTTTGTAACATCAACTAAAGTTGTGTCATAAGCTATGAAGAGAAAAATAAGTCTGTAGACTTGTTTTCAATCATTGTACTGGAGCCAATCTTTCAACGATCTAAGGAAACTTTGAAACCCAAGGGGACTGGACGTAGGCACTACATTGGCGTGCCGAACCACGATAAGTCTTTGTATTTTTACTTTATGCTTTCTTAGTAACTTACTTAACTTTTATAAGATTGATCATTGTGTGAAGTGTTTTGATCTACAAGATAGGTAACTGTGAGGAGTTAGTAGTCGACTCACAGAAAAAATTTAAATTCTCCCCCTCTTGAATTTCACTAAGTTGATCGATTAGTTCTTGTGTCCTACTTCTTTCACCTTTCGATTTCTTTTTAAGACTTTCTCTTTTTTATGTTGTGTTACTTCTTGAATTCAAGTCCTTACATATTTTATTTGAGTCATTCAAATAAGAATCTACTCTAGCCATAAGTAGAGATTGACACCTTATTAACCACTGGAGTATAAGAAACTTTCAACATTCGTCGATCCAATTGTGACAATCAAAAAGGTAAGATCCATATGTGTTCCAGTTTTTATAGGCACAAGGTGATATAAGAAAGAATGTCTTTGATAGCCTTGGATAATCGTGACTACGACATAGGAGACTATGATTGTGGTGAAGATAGTTATGGCTAAAAAGAAGATGGAGATTATGAGGGCTATAAATATAGCCATGATTAAGAGTTAAATAAAAATGAGGGATTCTATTCCGAAGAAGGATTGAGATGAATGATGATCCTAGTTCTTATTGTGAGTATGGAGATGATGAAGAGCCTTGCGATGGTTCTTATTTGAAAGATGAGGCATGTAAGGATTATTATACTTCCCACTCTAATCGTAGAGGTGATGTAAGGTATAACTCATTCATTTACAAATTTTATGATAATCATGGTGAGAATGTACGTGAGGATTGTGAAGTTTCAAATTCCTCATCTTGTAGTACTTCTTATCAAGATTGAATCAATGTGAATGGCTATGCTAACCATAGTAGAGGTTTCCCCATGGAAATGAAAGAATTTTTATATCCAAATCCTAGGTATAACACATCTCAAGCTTCTTGTTCTAGTTCCTAAACAAGTAGAAGGGGGAACCAAGATGGATATGGAAGGTATAAGTGGAACTGAGATTTTCCCACCCTTTCTATCTTCAAAGGGAAGTAGGATCCAAAAATTTATCTTATTTGGGAATGGCAGTGTGAAAATATCTTCAAATATTATGATATGACCAAACTAGAACAAGCTACATATGCCCTTAAATACATTCAAGGTGTGACAACGAGATGGTGGAAACTTTCAAGAAAGTCTGATCAAACATGGAGTGCCTTAAAGGAATTCATGACGTCTATTTTTGTACCAAAAGTTTATACGAAGCACTACAACTTTGATCCGAGAAGACAAGTACACGCAAGGAAGGTGGATATTTGTGGGGTCCTCGGATGCATTCTTATACTTGATATTTGGTGTTATTTAAATTACATCACTCCTTCTATGGTTTACTATCTAGGGATACCTCGAGAGTCCTTATTCTTACCATCTTTCATGGAAGGCTATATGGTTTTCAAGAGAGTGAAGGTTTCTTTCACCTAAGATGTATACTATGATGAGGTTTGGTGTGACATCTTCCCCTTGGAATTTGGACAAACATACTTAGGTGACAATTGGTTTGCATAACATAGAGCTTCCAATAAGCAAAATTAGCCTAAAATTATGATAGACCAATGGGGAAATCATCTTTTTCCACTTACCCTTCCCAAATCTCAAAGAAATGTGGCCACATACTCCAAGTCTAATGAAAATGAGAGACAAAAGATTAAAAGGAGTGAGGAAGTGAAAGGTGGCAACCTAAAAAAGGAATAAGGAGAGGTTAAGAGGAGTTAAGTGAGGGGGTTTCCACCAAATCAATCTAAAATTATTTTTCCTTCTTTTAGTAAGGACGTGTGTGTAGGTACCACTATGGCAAACGGAGAAGAATGAGCTCCAAAAGAGAAGGTTCTCTTTAAAGATTTGATGAAGGTAATATTAGATTCTTCCAAAGATTGTAGAGCACCTTTACACCAAGGTAAAGAAGAATATTCTCAAAAGCATGAAGGTAACATAGCTAACTCTTGCACTTTAGTACATGTGAATAATGATTGTATAACTAGTAGCCCATTGAGCGTGAGTAGCATCTTGCCAAAATATGAGTATCATGATTTCTTAACTCTTATTTATGATGTACATATTGAGTGTGTGTATACAATTGTTGATCCTATTAATAACCGAATTGACTCTTTTTATAAGATTAATTTGAGTCCACCTAGTGCTAAAGCCAATGTGATGAGTGATGGTATATTGTCTTGTGAAAATTATGTTGATAAAATTGAGTATGGAACTAATCCATCACTTAAGTACGTTTGTAATATGATTAATGAGCCTCAAGTGAGTGATGATATTAAAAATATAGGTTAATTAAATAAGAGTGGTCCTTTGAGCACGTCTCTTAATGAAGATCCTATTGGTTTTTCTCTCATAAGGATTATTGTGTGTTTGAAACGTATTCAAGATGTGATATTTGTGTTTTTGAGAGTGAACTTAAATGTTCTAATTCTTCTTCAATGATTGATCCTTCTCTCTTTTGTTTGAAGATGATGAAATCACTCCTAGTGAATTACCTAGTAGTGTGGATAATGCTGATGATGTAGCTTATCTTGAAGGCTATATTCTATATAACAACTCACTATGGTGTGATAACGTTCTTCCTAAAACTGAAAGTCTCTTTTTGTAAGATAGAGTACTCTTAAGTGAAAGGAATATAAAGGATTGAAAGTTGATCTCTGTGTACCTATGCCTACTCTTCTTTGACTGTTCCAACTCTTGAACATACCCTTGATAATTTTACTGGGGATCATGTGAGAATATTTTTGAGGACACTATAGATGAAATCAATTAATATGATACCTTTCTTCACTCTCTATTTTCTTTTAAAGATGCTTATATTAGTGTAGAGAGCATTTCCTTTTTGGTTTTTTTGATACCTTTAGGGGGGGAAGGGGGGGAAGTATAGTCTAGACCCTTGTCTGTGGCCACTCTATTTATTTGACCCTACGACCAATTTGAATGTGGTGATTATTATACACCCAATTTGGTGATTAGTCAAGATGACAAGCACAGTTCTAATGAGGATGTTGGTATCCTTCCCTATGATAGAAAGTATTTTTTAGGGATTCATAATCCATTTGATGACCCATATTATTTAACAAAAAGATATCCAACAAATATAAGAGCTCTTTAAAGAAGGGGGCAATAAAATAAGACAAGAGAGTTCACCATGGTGGTTTTCCATTCTTGACCAAAGTTTCATTACTTGTATGTTAAATAGTGAGTTTTCTCTTAAAAACACTCCTATTAAACCCCATTTATGTGACACCCTTCTTCATCATTTGTATAATATCGATGACCCCTTTCTCACAGGAAGTTGTTTGAAAGGGAAAGGTTCTTTGGACTTAAAATTTTGATTCTATCCTTGTGCGTATGATGTGCCAAATCTTTTAAGACAAATGACATTCTTATAGATAATAGCACCTTAGATGCTGAATTTAAGCTTGATTCCTTTTTATACTACCTCTTTTCCTATGATGATGTCCATACTAGTCTTGGAATTATCTTATTGGGGGGTAGAAAGCTAGTTAGTTGGTCCACTTAGTTGAATTAAAATATTTTATGGGTCATTCACATCCTTGACCCCAAAAAAACCTTGTGTATTGATGAACCATTGGTGGTACCATTTTTAATGTACTATCCTAAGATGAATCTAGTATTACCTTCTTGGCCTTTTTATTCCATTATAACATTTGTGGTTTCCTTATCTCTTAATATTTCTTATAGCCAAATCCTTTGTAACCTTTTCAATAACATTTTCATGATTAAAACAAATGATCCTTAGTTATATCTTAAGTTTGTGCAACCTTGGCATGATTCTATGATTATTTGAGCTAACCCTAACCCTCATGTCATGAGGATTTTGTATTTCTTTGTCCTTCCTTTGTTTTTGCAAGGTTTTGATTCTAGGTCAAATCCTTTTCAAAAAGGGAAGGATGATACAAGTCAAATTGCCTCTAGACCTTTGGATAGGATATGTATAATGCTCAAGGTACTTGATGACTCCTTAGTCCTATTAAAATATGCCATATGGATGAAGATTACTATTAAGAAGGGTCAAAGGACTTTGACGAGGTCAAAAGACTGTAAAACCAGGCTCGAAGGCCCCTTGGAAGGGACATGCGCCCAAGGTTTTTTGGATCTGCCTTTGATCGACTCTAGTATTTCAAAAGGGGGTCAAAACAGACCCAGTGGTCTTTTTTCTCGCATTTGGGTCACTTTTGGGCCCTAATTATGTAATATTTAGCCAAACTATAATGTAATACCCCAAAAGTTTAGCCATTTTTTAAAATCATGCTTCGAACTCATGAGTAATAAATTTTAATTCTTTGGTAGTTCTATGATCAAGGTTGATGCATATTAAGGCCTAAAAAGTGTCCTAGCTAATAGATGAATCAAAATATTTCCTTACCGATTGAATTCTTGAGAAGGATATTGGTATATTCAAATTCAAATGAGTATATCTCTTGTTATGATATGAATTTATGAGGTCATGACCCACCAAAAGATAGATAATTGAATTACATTTCCAACAATACCAATTTCTCCTAAATCCGATATCGGAGCAAGGAGTTATGCCCATTTTACTCCAGCATGTCAGGCTAGGAAACTGAGTGACGACATTCGTGATAAGTTGTCACAAGCGTGATGACTTATCACCAATGACGTCAGCCCTGGGTAGATTTCTAACCCCAGTGACGACATTTTGTGATAAGTCATCACACTCGTGATGGCCTATCACCAATGTCGTCAACCTTAACCAGAAAATCAAGATTTCACCTTTTTGTGATGACATTTCGTGACGACTTATCACTAGCTTGACGACTTGTCACGAATGTCGTCAGCTATTTTTTTCCAGCAATTGAGGGACGTTTTTGCAAGGGTATTTTGGTATTTTCCTTCACTTCCCACGACTTATAACCCTGAAGGAGCGTATTATCTTCCATTCTCTTTAGTTAAACATCTCAAAAAGCTCTCTCATTCACTCTCAACCACAAGATTAGAGTTTTCTCTCAAGACTATCACCTCAAGAACAAGAACATTCTCTCTCAAAAGGGTTAAACCCTAGTCAAGAAAAATCAAGATCAAGCCTAAGGATTTCTTTAAGAACCTTCAGAAATATTAGATCTCTTTCAAGATTCAATCGCTAAGGTATGCGTAGTATTCATCCATGGGTCCCTTTCATCCATGGAGCTCAAGAATCATATTTTAAATTATAAATTATGATTTCTTTTCTGTGTTATGACTATAATCATATTGATAATTGTTGTTTGGATTCAAGGTTGTATCTTGATATGATTTTCATAAAGCATGTGAGTAGGTTAGTTGAAACCCATGAATTTTGGATGGATTAAGATTGTCAAATTGATAAGTACACCTATGCCTAAAGTTGTGCATGTAAGGTGTTTGATAAAATGCCAAGAATGATAGAAACCATGTTTTTATGACTTAATAGTGCTTAAATGACAAGCCCATGTTCTATTCTTTATGAATCCACATGAACTCCACGTTATTTTTGTGTGTTATTATTATGCTATGGAATGAGCATGATATTGAAGCAACACGAGTATATACATATTGTGCGCATCCCCTTCCATGTATAAGATGTTGAGAACCAAGTGTAGTATGAAATCCCCTACTTATAATATTGTGAATTGTGGACTTTATTCTTATGATCAAGTCAGTTATGTGTGTCAGTTTCCTTCCATCGAGTCCTGGGGCTACTTGTACCCAAAAAATATAGTTGTGTGCCGAAAGCCATGTCATGTTATCATAATATTCTCAGTCAAGCCATGATCTATAGAACTCAGATAATCATGTGACTCAGGAAATCTCAAAAATCTCATGATCTCAGTTAATTCTTAGATAATACTACTATTCCATCAATAACCAGAGGTCAGTTACTCAGTCCATGTGCAGTCAGTTAATAATGTTCAATCTCTTCAGATAGGAGGAGAAGTTAGCACCGAGTGAACCCAAAGATGGAAACTCACCTGCCAGATAAGGGTGTGATTTTTAGCAGTCATCCTTGTGTTACAGAACTACGTAGCCAGCATAGGTTGAGACATCTTAACCTGTCAAATTAGGGTTGATAAGGTGATTTGACCTGTCAGACTAGGGTCCCACCATTCTCATTAGAGTAACCTACCAGATAAGGGTCACTCACATCTTGTCATTACCAATGGCGCGGTATTGACACCCTTCCAATCAGGGCATAGATTGGACCCCAGCTTAGCTATTATAGCACATTTGGGGTATGTCGATTAAACAACAACCTCCTATAGTTAAAGTCTTAGTCTCAGTAAAAGAACTCAGATAGTTCTTCAGATTTTCGTATACCAGGACTGTCCGATATAGTCAATTCAATTACAGTACGATACTTAAAAAGTTTCATCAGATTTAGGACTGTCAGACACAGTCGTCCATGTTATCAGATATCCCAGTATTAGTCCTATTAGATATCAATAAACCATGTATTAGCGTACATATTTAGATATTACGTATTCACGATCTCAGTTACTTTATATGGATATTTGTACTCTCACGTTCATATTAGTCATTCAATTAGCACTTCTCATGTATGTAAGCCCTTTTACATATAGCCTACCTCACTCGTATACTTAGTACTTTCAGTTGCTCTAACGCATTTGTGCTATGGTGCTTTATTTTATATTACACCATAGGTTCAGAACCACGAGTTCCAGATCAGCAGTAGTAGTCCTATTTAAGTATACAAAGTTGCCATGAGTCCTCTTCATTCGAGGGGGATATGATTTGACTTCATTTATTTTCTTCGATTATCTCTCAGTTTACAAAGTTAGTTGGAGACACATTTCTTCAACTCCCTACTGAAACAGTATTTAGAGGATTTCAAATTTAGTTCAGATTTATTTTAGACTTGAGTTGTTTTTGGTATTTGTTACCCCATATGGATGTTATGATTTGTTAGATATTTTATTCAGTTGAACCTTATGGCCTATTGTTTATGTTTTTTGCATTTTACCTGTATATTATGTAGTGTACAGGTACAGATATCAGTCATGGGTTAGCTTGTGGTCCTTTGAAGTCATAAGTACTGTGTAGCATCCCGATTCAGAAAATTGGAGTGTTACAAACTTGGTCTCAGAGCCTAAGTTTCAATAGAGTTTTAAGAAGTCTGAAAGCTGCATCTAGTAGAGTCTTGTACATGGGTGTATTGCGCGCCATATTTATGTTCAAGAGGCTATGAGATGTTTTAAGAATAGTTTCCCCTCTTTTAGTATTATGTCGTGCCAATGAGCATAATCATAAGTCAGTCTCTCAGTCTAATCCGCTTCTTCTCTTTATTTCAGAACATGCCTCCTAAGAGAAGAAATTAGTCATCCCGAAGAACCTTTGGGCGATTATTGTTCTCATGCGGAGTTCAGGACCGCATTTACCACTCTTGCTCAGTCTATGGCTGCCCAAAATAAACGGTCAATAGCTATTCCGGCAAATCCAGTTGCCAACTTAGCCGCAGCTAGGATTTGGGACTTCACCCGAATAAACCCTCCATCTTTCTTGGGGTCAAAGTCTGATGAAGACCCCCAGGAATTCATTGACCAAGTCTAAAAGGTCATAGACATCATGGGAGTTACTTCTTGTCAGAGTGTCGAGTTAGCTGCATACCAATTACAGGATGTTGCTCATAGTCGATACAAATAGTGGAAGTCTGAGAGGTTAGAGGATGTAGGTCCTATAGAGTGGGAGGAATTTTTCACGACTTTCTTAGACAGATTCTTTCCCCAAGAGCTGAGGGAGGCAAAAGTTCTAGATGTATCAACATTAAGCAGGGAAATATGATGGTTAAAGAGTACTCTCTCAGATTTACTCTGTTGCCTGATATTCCACTCATGTGGTTGCAGATAATAGGGCTAAGATGCGCAAGTTCATGTCAGGGGTGAATGATAACGTGGTAAATGAGTGTAGGTCTGTGATACTGAACAATGATATGAATTTAGCTAGGCTCATGACCCATGCTTAGCAAATAGAAGAGCAGAAGATTAGGACTAGGTAGAGGCAGAACAAGAGAGCAAGGTCGGGCAGTTTCAGTTTTACTCAACCCAAATTAGAAGGAGGAAACCATTCGCAGTTTCATCCTAAGCCAGTAGTTCCATTTTCTTCTTCTACCAGTTCCCCAATGCCTAAATTTAAAAAAGGCAACCGAGATCGAGCACCAGGCTCTAAGTCTCAGGGCAGTGTTAGCAGTGCCTGAACTAACCCCCTGTGTTAGACTTATGGTAAGAACCACAATGGTACCTGCAGAGCTGGTAGCGATGTTTGTTTTGGTTTTGGCAAGCCAGGCCATAGGGTTAAAGAGTGTCCGCAGTCAGGTCTGAAGGGTCATCATACTCGTTCCACAGCCTAGTCCAAATGCCCAAATCATCAGGGTGCCACTTTCAGTGCAACTAGTGGGCAACGCCTAAATAGACTCTATGCTTTTTAGACCCGACAGGATTAGGAAAATTCTTCTGATGTCGTTATTGGTACATTGTAGATTTTCCATGTTCATTTTTATTCTTTGTTATATCCAGGTGAATCCTTGTCTTTTGTTATTCCTATATAGTAGGCGATTTTGGAATTATTCCAAAAATTTTAGCAAAGCCCTTTTAAGTCTCTACCCCAATGGGTAAAACCATCATAGCTTGGCGGGTATACAGGAACTGCCCAGTTATAATATTTCAGAAAGTCACATTCGTAGATTAAGTTGAGTTAGAGATGACTGATTTTGATATCATTCTCGGCATGGATTGGCTTCATTCTTGCTATGCCACAGTCGACTGTAGAAATAGAATAGTTTATTTCAGTTCCTAAATGAGTCCATCCTAGAGTAGAAGGGTAATACTTCATCTTTCAGGGGCCAGCTTGTTTCCTACCTTTGGGCAAGGAAAATGATATCTAAGGGATGTGTTTATCATCTCGTTCATATTAATAACTCTGGTTTTGAATCTCCCAGTCTCGAATCAGTTCCAGCTGTAAATGAGTATTCAGACGTGTTTCCCGAAGATCTTCTAGACATTCATCCCAAAAGGGAAATAGACTTCGGCATTAACCTTATTTGAGATACTCAGCCTATTTATATTTCGCCATATAGAATGGCACCAGTAGAACTCAGAGAACTAAAAGAACAGTTGAAAGATCTCTTAGATAAGGGATTCATTAAACCCAGCATTTCCCCGTGGGTTGCACCAGTCTTATTCGTGTGTAAGAAAGACGGTTCTCTCAGGATGTGCATTGATTACCGTCAGCTCAATAAAGTTAGTCAATAACAAGTATCCTCTTTCTAGGATAGATGACTTGTTTGACCAACTTCAGGGTGCCAGTTATTTCTCCAATATAGACCTCAGATCAGGCTATCATCAGCTCAGAGTTAGAGAATGTGATATCCCAAAAATAGCTTTCCATACTCGGTATGGTCACTTTGAGTTTCTAGTCATGTCCTTTGGTCTTACCAATGCCCCAGCCTCTTTCATGGACTTGATAAACCATGTATTCAAGCAGTACTTGGACATGTTCGTCATAGTCTTCATAGATGATATCCTGGTCTATTCCCGCACAGAGCGCGATCATGTAGATCATCTCAAAATTATTCTTCAAAACCTCGGAGATCACCATCTATTCATCAAATACAGTAAGTGCGAGTTTTGGCTAAGGTCAGTAGCATTTCTTAGCCATATTATTTTCAGCGATGGCATTAGAGTAGATCCTTAGAAGACTGAAGCGGTAAGAAACTGGCCTCGCCCTGTCTCTCTATTAGATATCAGGAGTTTCTTGGGTTTGGCTTGCTATTACAGATGGCTTGTTGAGGGATTTTCTTTTATTGTATCCCCTATGTCCATATTGACTCAAAAGAAGGTCAAGTTTTAGTGGTCAGATTCTTGCGAGAAGAGTTTTTAGGAGTTAAAAAGTTGACTTACCTCAGCTCCAGTTCTAGCTCTTCCAAATAGTTTAGATGGGTTCGTAGTGTATTGTGATGCATCCAGAGTGGGTCTAGGTTGTGCCCTCATGCAGCATGGTAAGGTCATAGCCTACGCTTCCAGACAGTTAAAGCCCCATGAAAAGAATTATCCTACTCATGATCTTGAGTTAGCAGCCGTAGTATTTGCCTTAAATATTTAGAGGCACTATCTATGCGTAGTTCATGTAGATGTCTTCACAGATCATAAGAGTCTCCAGTATGTCTTTTCTCAGAAAGATCGCAATCTTTATCAGAGAAGGTGGTTAGAGCTTTTGAAGATTATGGCATGAGTGTCCTTTACCATCTAGGCAAGGCCAATGTTGTGGCCGACGCTCTCAGTAGACTCTCTATGGGTAGTGTTTCTCACGTTGAGGCTAGCAAAAAAAAGATAGCTCAGGAAATCCATCAGTTTGCCAGACTAGGTGTTCGCTTAGTCGATTTTTTAGGGGGTGGTGTATGTGTTCAGAGTAGTTCAGAATCATCTCTAGTTTCTGAGGTAAATGAAAAGCAAAATAGGGATCCTATCCTTGTCAAGCTAAAAGAGTCAATTAGAGATCAGAAGGTTGACGTTTTCTCCCAAGGAAGAGATGGCGTCCTTCGTTGTCAGGGTCGTCTCTGTGTTCCAAATGTGGATAACTTGAGGCAGCGAGTTCTTGAAGAGGCACATGGTGCGCGATACTCTATTCATCCAGAGGCCATAAATATGTATCATGAATTATGGGAGATCTATTGGTGGAGTGGACTGAAGAAAGATGTTGCAAGTTTTATGGCTAAGTGCTCTACATATCAGTAGGTTAAGATAGAGCATCAGAAGCCTAGTGGTTCCGTATAGGAGTTCATTATTCCTACTTGGAAGTGGGAAGAAGTGAACATGGACTTCATGATGGGTTTACCTCAAAATTGTCATCAGCACGATTAAGTTTGGTTCATTGTAGACAGGATGACCAAGTCGGCTCATTTCCTTCTAGTCCACACCTCTTATTCAGCCGAGGATTACGCCAAACTCTACGTCTGGGAGTTCGTCAGATTACAGGTGTTCCACTATCTATTATCTCAGACAGAGGTACCCAGTTTACTTCTCACTTCTGGAAAGCATTCCAAAAGGGTCTTGGTACCCAAGTTTATCTCAGTAAAACTTTTCATCCTTAGACAGATGGTCAAGTAGAAAGGACTATTCAGACTCTTGAAGATATGCTAAGGGAGTGTGTAATTGATTTCAAGAGAAGTTGGGATGACCACTTGCCTTTGATTGAGTTTTCATACAACAATAGCTATCATTATACTATTCAGATGACTCCGTTTGAAGCTCTCTATAGTAGGAGGTGCAGGTCTCTAATCGGTTGGTTCGAAGTTAGTAAGGCCTCAGTGATAGGGCCTGACTTAGTGTTTGATGCCTCAGAGAAGGTTCAGTTAATCAGAAAAATACTTTGGGTTGCTCAGAGCCGACATAAGTCTTATGCAAACGTTCATAGGAAGGATCTAGAATTCGAGGTTGATGATTTTATCAATATCAAGATCTCTCCTATGAAGGGGGTGAAGAGATTCATCAAGAAGGGAAAGCTTATTCCCCGATATATCAGTCCTTTTAAAATTCTCAGTCGCTTAGGCAAGGTAGCCTATGAGCTCAAATTTCCTCCAGATCTAGCTTCAGTCCATCCAGTCTTCCATGTCTCTTTGCTCAAGAAGTGAATTGGTCACCCTTCAGTTGTAGTCCCTACTCAGAGCATGGATGTCCAGAACAGCTTCTCTTATGAAGAGATTCAGGTCAAAATTCTAGACTATCAGACTTGTAACTGAGGAACAAAGAAGTCCCTCTAGTCAAAGTTCTTTGGTGAAACCAGTCCGTTGAGGGAGCTACTTAGGAAGCAAAAGCAGATATGCTTACCAAGTATCCTCACCTCTTCTTTGCTAATTCAGATCAAGCTCAAGGTAATATTTTTTCTTAATCTTATTTAGTTTTATTCCATTTACTAATTTGGTACTAAATATCATTGCATTCGGTCATGCATACATGTAACAGTTCAGTGACGTAATTATGCATCAGATATGCATGAGTTCAGCTTGTCAGTTATACATCAGATATGCATGTTTAGTAAGTTCAGATATATTCAACTTATCATTCAGGTCAGTCATGTAGTCATTTTTCAGATGTTGCGTCCCTTAAGTAAGTCCAGTACATTAGTAATCTCAGCTTAGCCAGTCTCATTCGAGGACGAATGTTCCCGGGGGGGATATTGTAATTTCCCAAAAGTTTAGAAATTTTTTAGAATCATGCTTCGAACTCATGAGTAATAAATTTTAGTTCTTTGGTAGTTCTATCATCAATGTTGATTCATGTTAAGGCCTCAAAAGTGTCCTAGCTAATAAACGAATCAAAATATTTCCTTATCAATTGAATTCTTGAGAAGGATATTAGTATAGTCAACTTCAAATGAGAATATCTCTCATTATACTATGAATTTCTGATCTCATGACCTTTAAAAATATATATAATTGAATTATCTTTCCAACAATACCAATTTTGCATAAATCCAATATCAGAACAATGATTTATGCCCATTTTACTCCAGCATGTCAGGCTGGAAAACTGAGTGACGACATTCGTGATAAGCTGTCACAAGCGTGACGACTTATCACCAATGTCGTCAGCCCTGGGCAGATTTCCACCCCCAGTGACGAAATTTTGTGATAAGTCGTCACACCCGTGATGGCCTATCACCAATGTCGTCAACCTTAACCAGAAAATCAAGATTTCACCTTTTGTGATGACATTTCGTGATGACTTATCACTAGCTTGACGACTTTTCACAAATGTCATCAGCTATTTTTTTTAGCAATTGAGGGACATTTTTGCAAGGGTATTTTGGTATTTTCCTTCACTTTCCACGACTTATAACCCTGAAGGAGCGTATTATCTTCCATTTTCTTTAGTTAAACTTCTCAAAAAGCTCTCTCATACACTCTCAACCACAAGATTAGGGTTTCCTCTCAAGATCATCTCCTCAAGAACAAGAACATTCTCTCCCAAAGGGGTTCAACCCTAGTCAAGAAAAATCAAGAGCAAGCCTAAGGATTTCATTAAGAACCTTCAGAAACATTAGATCTCTTTCAAGATTCAGTCACTAAGGTATGTGTAGTGTTCATCCATGGGTCCTTTTCATCCATGGAGCTCAAGAATCATGTTTTAAATTATAAATTATGATTTCCTTTCTGTGTTATGACTATAATCATGTTGATGATTGTTGTTTTGATTCAAGGTTGTATCTTTATGTGATTTTCATGAAGCATGTGAGTAAGTTAGTTGAAACCCATGAATTTTGGATGGATTATGATTGTCAAATTGATAAGTACACCTATGCCCAAAGTTGTGTATGTAAGGTGTTTGATAAAATGCAAAGAATGATAGAATCCATGTTTTTATGACTTAATAGTGCTTTAATGACAAGCCCATGTTCTGTTCTTTATGACTTCAGATGAACTCCACGTTATTGTTGTATGTTATTATTATGATATGGAATGAGCATGATATTGAAGCAACATGAGTATATACATGTTGTGTGCATCCCCTTCCATGTATAAGATGTTGAGACCTAAGTGTAGTATGAAATCCCCTAAATATGATATTGTGAATTGTGGACTCTATTCTTATTATCAAGTCAGTCATGTGTGCCAGTTTCCTTCCATCGATTCCTGGTGGTACTTGTACCCAAAAAATATAGCTGTGTGCCTAGAGCCAGTCATGTTATCACGATACTCTCAGTCAAGCCATGATCTATAGAACTCAGACAGTCATGTGACTCAAGAAATCACAAAAATCTCATGATCTTAGTTAATTCTCGGATAATAGTACTATTCCGTTAGTCAACAAAAGTCAGTTACTCAGTCCATGTACAGTCAGTTAATCCTGTTCAATCTCTTTAGATGGGAGTAGAAGTTAGAACCGAGTGAATCCAAGGATGGGAACTCACCTTCCAGATAAGGGTGTGATTCTTAGCAGTCATCCTTGTGTTCCAGAACTGCGTAGCCAGCATAGGTTGAGATATCTTAACCTGTCAGATTAGGGTTGATAAGGTGATTTGACCTGTCAGACCAGGGTGCCACCATTCTCATTAGAGTAACCTACCAGATAAGGGTCACTCACATCTTGTCATTACCAATGGCGCGGTATTGACACCCTTCCAATCAGGGCATAGATTGGACCCCATCTTAGCTATTATAGCGCATTTGGGGTATGTCGATTAAACAACAACCTCCTATAGTTAAAGTCTCAGTCTCAGTAAAAGAACTCAGATAGTTCTTCAGATTTTAGTATACCAGGACTGTCTGATATAGTCAATTCAATTACAATACGAAACTCAAGAAGTTCCATTAGATTCAGAACTGTTAGACACAGTCATCCATGTTATTAGAAATCCCAGTATTAGTCATGTTAGATATCAATAAACTATGTATTAGCGTACAGATCTAGATATTACATATTCACGATCTTATTTACTATGTATATATGTTTGCACTCTCACGTTCATATTAGTCATTCAGTTAGCACTACTCATGCATGTAAGCCCTTTTGCATATAGCCTACCTCACTCGTATACTCAGTACTTTCAATTGTACTGACGCATTTGTGCTATGGTGTTTTCTTTTATGTTACAACATAGGTTCAGAGCCACGAGTTCCAGATCAGCAGTAGCAGTCGCATTTCAGTATACAGAGTAGCAGTGAGTCCTTTTCATTCGAGGACGATATGATTTGACTTCATTTATGTTCATCAGTTATCTCTTAGTTTACGGAGTTAGTTGGAGACATGTTTCTTCAACTCCCTACTCAAACAGTATTTAGAGGCTTTCAGATTTAGTTTAGATTTATTTCAGACTTTAGTTGTTTTGGTTATTTGTTACCTCATATGGATGTTATGATTTGTCAGATATTTTATTCAGTTGAACCTTATGGCCTATTATTCATATTTTTTGTATTTTACATGTATATTATGCAGTGTATAGGTACAAGTATCAGTCATGGATTAGCTTGTGGTCCTTTGGGGTCATAAGCACCATGTAGCATTCCGGTTCAGAAAATCAGGGTGTTACATATAATTACTTGGTACCTAGGCTTATTTTCTTAGTTAGTTTTGTTTAATGATGATGATGAATTCATGAAAACTCCATTGAGAGTTTTTATTGCTTGAAAAAGCCAATGTTGAACCTTGTTTAGAAACGGTGGTTGTAAGAGAGATCCATCCCCCTTTCGGTCAACATAAGAGTTAGGTGCTCGTAGATAATCAATAAGGGAGGTCTTTGGGTTTGATACACCCCATGGTTGCCCTTTTGTTATCTTCTTGTGTCTATCTTTCTATCATCTATCTGTTTTATTCTTTTAATTTTCGATTTTCAATTTTGTTGTTTATTTAGTGTTTGTGTTTGTTCTCATCATCATAAACTACTCATGTATCAACTGCTCCAATAATCTCCTTACAAGATGAATATCTTATTTAATTCATTACTTCGACATGAATTTGAATAGATTCGTATAGTTATTCTTATAGATAGACACAACACTCATCATCCTCAAAGCCAGATCCCTCTCACAAATATTTAGGTACGGTTTAGTAGGTTATACTCCTATTAGTAGTTTATACCCCTATAACTATTATAATTTTGAACACCACCATTATTCTTGTACAACTGAATCATCGTATTATACTTCCATTCTTTTTGACATTTAACCCACTATATAAATGACATTAAACAACATAGTAAGTTACTTGAAACTTTTTCTTCTTGCGTTCTTCAAACATTTCATAGAGATCTTGGCTGGCTTGATCCCTCTTCCCCTTGCCATCCTATGAGTTGCCCGCTAACCTCAAGGGGATTTATTCACCAGAACCCAACATCTCTATGTCTCGCAGAGAGCTCTAAATCCCTTACATAATCCTTGTCCCCTCTTCATTCAAGAGCTTATGAAAATACGTCTACCATTTCCATCTAAAGTGTGCCACTTCCACCACTACTTCACCATTCTCATCCTTGAAGTACTTCGTTTGGTCTAGATCATTATCCCTTCTCTCTCTCATCCTTGAAGTACTTCGTTTGGTCTAGATCATTATCCCCCCTCTCTCTCCTTAACAAGCCTTTACAACATCTTATCCCCACATTTATCCTCAATCTCTTATTACGGTATTCAAAATCTGTCGTATTAATAGCCCTCAAAACTGCTATCTTCACTTCTTTGTTCACTGTTTTATACCTCTCCCTATTCTCCCTCCTATCCCCTTCATTTTCTCTTTCTACTAACATCACATAAATAATGTTCTTGATTTTCACCTTCCCTAAACCTCTCTAGTCTACCACCACTCCCCTCCATGTCCACCGAAGTTCTTCATTGAAACTCCTAACACCTCTTTAGTTACTTCTCTAATGTAGTTGGATGTCCTAATCCATATACTATTCATTTCCCCACTACTCCTCTTAGCCATTATAATAATTAACTCTTCCACATCTCCTGAGCTTTGGCATTTGTCAAGCCCCCCCCCCCCCCCCCCCCCACACCCACTTGATTAATTCTGGATAGATCATATTGGCAACCTCTTCTTCCTCTGCGTACCGAGTTTCAAATCCATAACTGCGAGTTTTTATTGAGTTGTAAAATTGTTGCATGGGACAACCTTACAGTTCTTGCATAAACCGTCATCATACTTCCTAAGGAGTAGATAGTCTTTCTTAGTCTTAACTACCGCACTACAATAGGTCACCATATGTTTTTCTCTCTTTTAAAAACTCGAATTAGCTATGACCAAATCAAAAGTGCTATAGAGAAGGTATATTGTAAAAAATAAGTAACCTATTTGGTCTTATAAACATCAGAGTGTGAGCAATTTTCTTTTTCCAAAGTGAGATCATCTAAGGTGCAATTAATTCAAGATTTTAAGGTAGTTGATGTTTATTATTAATGCAGTAATTATTATTTAATTTATTGTGATAATATTTACGAATTCAATTTTTAAGATATTTTCTTAAAAAAACTTTCAAGTTTTTGACAATAAGCTACATTCAATAATTCTGTCCTTTTTGAAATCACAAGCTTTAGTAGAAAAAGTAGTACAAAATATTAAGTAACGTGAGACTTTTTCTTGGATATGATCGGCTTTAATTTGAGACTTGTTCTTGGAGTTATTAATGTTTTAGCCACCTAATAACAAAGTGTATCACCTCCGACGCACCATAATTTATTGAATTTAAGAATAAGTGCTATAATTTGGTAAATTTACTTATAAATATGATGTGAGAGGAGTTGGAATTATTTTCGTTATGAGTTGACTATCAAAAAATAAAAAATAACAACGGTAAGTATGATTAGTTGAAGTGGGTACTTTAATATATATTGTTAGTATTGTATTCAGCTATAGAATCAAAATTTAAAATGTATGAAGTTCGTACGATGATCTCAAATAAATATTGTATGGTTACAAAGTTACAGTTAAATATTTATAAATTTGCACAAAATCTAGAGAAAAACTACTTTAAGTGGATATTTAGTATGTTGAGTGTTGTATTATGAATTTTATCAGAATTTAATATTTATGAGCAGTATAATAATAATTGGATTTATTTTTTCTGCCAATTAGATCTATACAGTTTTTTTGATATCTTTTTCGAATTGCTAACTTAACTATAGAGTTCACTCATAATATTGGGGGGTTCGATTTAGGCATGCTAGATTTTTTAGGTATTGAAAGAACTCAAACGCTTCTTTAGGTCCAAAATAAATATCACCTTATCAAAAATATTTTTAACTCAAAATAGGTGTCATGTTAAGAATTCAAGAAGAAAAAATTAGATATTTTTCAACTCTACCCTTATACTCCATCTTCTTAATAGTGTTGAATTTTCAAAAGACATTTATCATATAAACATAATTTAATAAGCTACATATTATATTTATTAATTTCTTAATGAAATCAATTTTTACTAAGATGGCATTTATTTTAAGACAATGAGAATAACTCTTTTTCATATTCAAGAAACAGCTTTAGAGATCTCTTCTCCTCTAAAAAAGATTGTCAAATAATTACAAATATATAACCAACCCTCTAAATTAACCCTCATTACCATCATAGTTAATGAAAGACTAACTAAGCATTTGACTGATAAATAAAAATATATTTGAAATTTGAAATATTTGACTAATAACTAAGCATCTGGTTACCACTTTATTTGAAATTTTTGAAGTTGAAAATAGAGTTGGAGTTGTGTTTGGCCGTAATATTTTGGAGATAATATTTAGATTCAGATGTATTTTTTAAAAATATATAAAAATGTGAAAACAAATTTTCAAAAAAACTACAATTTTTGGAAAATTGAGGTTATCTTTTATGAAAATAAATAATTTAGAATTTTTTCAAAAGTGCAAAAGTAGAAACCAAATAAAGTGAAAACACTCTTGAAGTATTTTCCAAACTTCCAAATACCCCAAACAAGAATTCTAGAATAAAGTGAATACATATTCTCAAATAAAGTGAATAACGTGTTAGCACCATATGGAACAACCGAAAGTAATAGGCGGATCAATCAGATTTAGCACCATATGGAACAACCGAAAGAGCAAGTTAAATAGGCGGATCAATCAAAAATACTACTCGTATAATGCTTATAATTGATTTTTATATATGTAAGAATTACACAATCAGTGCATGCAAGGCAATTACACATAAATTTCAACATTAAGCTGTACTTTACCTGATAAAAAAAATAATTAGCTTGCTTTAGCCTATAGGAGGTTAAATAACAATAATAATGGTATAAAAGATCTTTACTGACCAGTATATATAGCTTACTCCTTATAATTTTGCTAATTGCCCATCACAACATGATTTTCGTGCATGTGATCACGGTTCATGACATCTTATTAATTAGCTCTATATAGTTTGGCGTTTTATTAGCTCTAATTTCCTTTGTTGGCAAAGCAATGAATTAAGTTGTTTTTTCCTAATAGTAATATTGCGTAGCTTACACATATTTTAACTAATTCATAAGTATCTGCTATTTTTAACCACTACAAATATATGCAATTTTAGTCACAGAGGTTTAGCAGTAGAAGGAAAGAAATCACATATTTTGACTAATTCATAAGTATCTGCTATTTTTAACCACTACAAATGTATGCAATTTTATTCACAGAGGTTTAGCAGTAGAAGGAAAGAAATAGAATATATAGTATTATTTGTTGGCTCAGCATGTTAGCCTCCTATATTTACATCCATGTTTTAATAATGACAAACTAATAATTGGGTATTTGGAGGATATAAAAAATTTCTAATGATGGAAGAATATCTCTCAAGGAATATCCTTTCAAAGAGGGTTGGTGCTTAGTATGGAACTACACCAATTAAGGATTTCGCTGGATAAGGCAACATGGAACCACATCAATTGAAGATCTCACTGGACAAGGCAATCAAGGATGCTTGAACATCCTTCACGGAAAAACTGAAGGGAAAGAGATCACGCCTTCTACATGGACATATCTTATATGGACTGTGAGAAAGGAAAGTATGGACATACCATAGGGTGAAAAATCCCTCAATCAAGGAATCAACTCAAATCCTTGATTGATAAGAAACCCTTGGGTTTCCTTCTGAAGAAAAGAAGCAGAGACAGCGGAAGACTATAAAAGCCAAGACAAAAGACAGAAGACACACGCAACTTCAAGAAAAAATCTTAGAGTGCCCCAATCTTAGTTTCACAAAGCTTTGTACTTCTTAGTTTACTATAGTTATACAAAGAATAAAATAGAGTCAACTTTGTAATACAAACTGCAGTTGTGTCACAAAATCTGAAGAACAAAATAAGTCTTCAAAACTTGTTCATCATCATTGTACTTGAAATTCACTTTGAAAGATCTAAGGAAACTTGAAATCTAAAGGGACTGGAAGTAGGCACCACATTGGTGTTCGAAATCAGGATAAATCTTTGTCTCATTATTTCAAGTTGCTTATTTATTTATATGCTTATCTAAATCTAATCTGGTTTGTGAAGTATATTGACTTCCAAGTAAGCCAACTGGGAAGACTCAATAATCGACTCACGAAAATCTTCTATTCATCCCCTTCTTGAATTTTAATTGGTATCAGAGCAGGTCTCACCAAAATTATTTCTTAACCGCACATGAGCAAAGATCAAATGTCAAACTACCAAATTTTTGGTGCTCTTCTTCAAGACGATCACTCCTCCACAAGAACACTATACTTCAACAGACAACGTCACTCCTATTGGAAGAACATATTCAAAATATTCCTCCAATCAAAAGACTTTCAAGCATGGGTTGTCATTATGAAGGGTTCAAAGCTTATCCTAGGACTCAAGGAAAGACAAAAGGATAAGGACAAAGAAAAGGAATCGAGCAGAACTGATATAGACGACCTCAAGAATTTTGAAGTCACCTAAGAGAAACAAGAGGTAATTCAAACTAATGTACGAGCTATAAGATTACTTTTTTGTGTAATAAGAGGAGAAGAATATGAAAAAATATCAACATGTGATCTAAGGTGGATTTATGCACTTCAGTATTTATATCCTAGCCTATTTAGCCTTATTTTGAGGAAAATTTGTGTGCTTAATGTGTTAATAATGATATAAATAAGAATCTAAGTATTTAAGTATGTTATTTCAATGTTTAAATGTATTTTCAAATAATTTTGGATTAAAATTGATCATTTAGAGTTCAAACGAGAAAACTAATTTTACTAGCTTGGGCTAAGTGTTGTTCTAGTTGATCGTGATGGATTCTAATGTGTATAATGAGTTTATAATGGTTTGATTGTGTAATTATGTGTAAAAAACTTGTTTATAGTATTTAAAGTGCAATTTAATCAAGTCAAGAGTCAAAACTAAGTGAAAGATCAAAAGGGACAAAACTAGTATTCTTAGCTTAAGTTTCTAGTTTATCATCTGGGATGTTGTGCTGTGTTGAGCTCTAATTTGTTGTGTTTAATGCTATATTATGCTTGGTGAGTTTATTATTATTATATATGAATGATATAAAAGCTTTAAAATAAGTATAAACAACACAACAAAGCTTGGAATGGATCAACGAAAGCACAAGACACAACTTGACGTGAATTGGACACCTTGGATATCAAGGGCGCATCTCGGACCAAAGAAAAGGCCATAGGGTATGTGAAATATATATGGAGCTTAATAAGGGACCCGGACCCAAACATTGTGTCTCCATGATAATTTCACGTGTAAAAGGTATACGCAGGAAATTAACCCCGCGACGCGGCTTAGTGCAAAAATCGACAGTTTTGTCCTCCTATAAATAGGACACTTGTAGTTGATGTTATACACCTTGGACCGCTTTGAAACTTGAAGAGGTACTGGAAAACACTTAAATTAGGGTTTTTATTCTTTCATTTTTGATTTTTAATATATTTTATTATGTTTTTATTCATCTTGATTACGACTATGTCCATGAGTGGCTAAAAGCCCCCTTTTCGGAGTTAAGGCCAAGAACATGTTTACTTTCGCTTTGAATTGAGCTTGTTTGAATTTATTATCATAATTGATTATTTTTTTATTCTTTTTATCACTATTTTTAGGATTTGTTTCCCTTAGAATACATATATCATCGATCTTGTGAACTCGGGAGGGGGAATGGGAAGATAGAACGTAGGGATGAATAGAGTAAGGTTCTTATTCTTTTATAAACTAAGGAATTTGAATTAGTGACTAGGATAGGGATATACGCTTGGTTCACATGTAGGATGATATATTAATTCATCTAAATTGATTATTACATCCCCGTTCAACGATATAGTTGTAATGTTCAGTTAGGTAGACGATTAGAGGTCGGGAGACCATGATCATGCAATAAACCCTATGAATCATCAAACAAGATAAGAAATATAATAAAGAAAGTTCAATAGAATGGTATTATTGTTCATAGTGATTTAACCCCGGATTTTCATCCATTGATTTTCCAAAGTCTTTACTTTTTTGCATTACTTTAGTTTACTTTTAATTACAAACTTTCAATACTCTTTTGGATATGTTTGCACTAGTTAATCTCAATAGTCAAACTAGAATTAAATAGTTGTTTAACACAAGTCTCTAAGGGATCGATATTCAGCTTTATTTAAGGACATTGTATTACTTGGTGAGACTACGTACACTTGTATGTGCGCTTGGGTGCAACAAGTTTTTGGTTCCATTATCGGAGACTTATAAATTGTCAACTATTTTTGTTTTAGTTTTACTTTTTATATTTCTTTGGTGCTTTACGCTGTTCTTGGTATTGAATTTGCAGTAAATAGGTTTACAGGCTAGTAAGCTAGCAAGGGATAGGGAATTGGTTAAATCAACCCTCGAACCCAATCTATGATTTCATCAATTAAGAAGAGAAGTAGTCCTTCTCGACCACAACCCATAAATTCAAGAGGAATAAGACGATCTTTCTCTCTTAGCTGAAGATCAACTAGCCCACATGATAGTTCGTGAAGTGGCAATCCTACTTTTGATAAATTTGACCTCCCCTTTTCAAAAATCAGCCGCTGGAGGTAACTTTGAGCTGAAACAGAACATGGTACAACTTTTGATCAGTAGTGGACTATTTATGGGACTTTTACATGAATATCCACAAGTCCAGTAGCTGACCTTTTTGAAGATTAGTGACACGTTCATCCCTATAGGTATATCAACTGACTTTGTTAGGCTGACAATATTCCCTTTTTCACTATTGGGGGAAACAAAGAAGTGGTTGAATGCTGAGCCAGTAATTTCAATCACAAAATAGGATAACTTATCCTGGGAATTCCTCATCCGATTCTTTCCATCTAGCATGACTGCGAAACTGTGCAGTGAGATTGAAAGCTTCAAAAAGAGGCTAGATGAGAACTTATATCATGCATGGAAGAGGTTTAAAGCTCTTCTTTGGGACTATCCACATCATCAGCAGTCCAATGAGGTACTAGCTCACACTTTTGTTGAGGCACTTAATCACAATGCAAAAATTTTCCTAGACACATACGTATGATGAGTTGTATACCTTATTAAACTGGATTAAACAAGAAAATCCTGAGTGGCATTCCGACTCAAGAAGTTCTCAAAAAAAGGTGGCAAGTATATTGGAAGTGGACCATTTTACCGCTATATCTACTTAAATTACTGCATTACAAAATAAGTTGAATACACAATTTAGCAATATGAATCTAGGCGTTACACAACCTACAACCACATTGAATGCAATTCATCAGACACCTGCTTGGTGTGAAGTTTGTAGTAACAGTGGTCATATTGCAGCCATGTGTGCTGCCAATCCTGAATCTGTGATATTTGTGGGCAATGATTAAAGTTTGAATTATGGGAATGCCTAGAATAAAATATGGAAGACTCAGCCACTAAATCCAATATGGAACAACCAACAGTAGTAGTTTTTACCACATCAAACCCAAGGGAATTAGGCCTCCAATAGCAATATGAAAAAAATACTGAAACATATTTTTGCTTGTCAAACATAATTGGCAGTGGATATAAAGAGTTAATAAGAAGGTATGAAGAATTAACAGACCATTACAAGGAGCTTGGAGTTGCAGATAGGGAAATTGCAGAAGGCACAAAATACTAAACCTCAAGGTATTTTGCCAAGTGATACTGAAAATCCTAAAGAGGTTATGGCAATCACTTTGAGAAGTGGTAATGTTCTTTATAAAGAACCCCCAAAGAAAACTAAGGAGGTAGATGGTGATTTGGTTCCTAAGAAGGTAAACGATAAAGTTACTAAAATTCGAGGAAGTTTGAGTACTTGAAAACAAAAGTTGCTAAACAGGTGAATGAGAGACTGCCACTACCTTTCCCACAGAAGTATATAAAGGCAAAGGAGGATGCATGCTTCAAAAAGTTCTTTGACACGTTCAGAGAGCTTAATATTAACCTTTTTTATTAAATATTTTGTAAGGAATACCTAAGTACGCTAAGTACTTGAATGATGTTCCCACAAATAAAGTTAATCTACAGGATGTTGGAACCGTAGAACTCAATGAGAAGTGTAGTTCTGTGGTGATGCAAAAGATGCCCAAGAAGCTCAAAGACCCTGAGAGATTCACTCTCCCTATTCAAATTGGTAATAAAAAAGTGGTCTACATACTTAGTGATTTGGGGGTGAGTATGAAATTAATGCCCTTATCTTTGTTTAACAAGTTTGGAATAGGAAAGCCGAGACCGAGCACTGTGATACTTCAATTAGCAAACCAGACACTAGCCCATCCCGAAGGAATCATAGAGGATGTTCTCATCAAGATTAGTAAGTTTATTATTCTTGCTGATTTTATTATTTTATATTATTAGGCAGATGAAAGAGTTCAAGTCATCTCGGGGCATTCATTCTTGGCGATGATAGGATCATTAATAGATGTAAGAGAGGGTGCGCTCACAATGAGGCTGGATAATGAAGAGACAGTTTTCAAAGTGTACAAACTGCTCAACACACTATTCCACTATAAAAATTTATGCATGATTATAATGATTGAAGGAGATAAGTGTGGGGTAGTGGAGTCTATTCCATAAAAGACCTCTTCGAACTTCCTCATTGATCAGCCCAAGCCACCAATACCCAAGCCTAAAATGATGTAAATTTATAAGCCTAAAAAGGTTGTTGTTGAGAGAGTTATTAACCTTGATATTACACACTCAAGAGGTCAAAAATGAGTAAGAAGATGTAATCCAAGTGTGAGAAGAGGATGAAGAAGAACAGATGAGTCAAAAGTTGGGTCATGCCCCGAAACTAAATCAGGAGCTGCTTGAGAGACAACCCAAGTTAAGGTAGATTTTATTTTAAGTATTTTTAGTTTTTACTTCACTAGTATTTGTTTTTGTTGAGTCACAAGTTAATGGAAAGTTTGAGTACCAAAAAATCTGAGCTAAGGAGCAAGGCGAAGATTAAGTGTGGGGTCCCCGAATCCCCTTGATGTATAAAGATGATACTAGCTAGTCCTAGAGGCCCCAGGGAGTATTTCTATCTCTACTTTCAAAGTATACTTTGGAAAAAAATTAGATTTTTAAGTGTGGGGTGGGGGGTTCCCATTTTTAGGAGTATTTTAAAATTTTTGTGTTAGGAATAAATAAGATATTCTTGTTGGTGCTATATTTGAATGCATAATGCAAGTGTTTTGATTGGAAAGAGCATATTGATTGTGTGAATTGCTACTGTTGAGACTCCCAGGCTCATGTTTATGACTCTTATACTTGTTGGCTTAATTGAAATTCATGTTATTGTTTGGTTAAGAGTCTATGATAATCCTACTTGAGTTGTACATGTTCCATGTGTGTGTGAGGTGTTTCATATTCCTTGTTTCATGTAATATCTAAAACTTGCCTGTTGTGTGTGCAAAACGAAATAAAGAGTTTGAGTGCCATTTTTTAGGACAATTTGGGTGCTTAATGTATAAATAATCATCCAAGTGTTTAAGTATGTGATTTCAATGTTTATAGGTGTTTTCAAATAAGTTTGGATTAAAATTGATCAGTTAGAGTTCAAAACGAGAAAACTAGTTTTACTAGCTTGAGCTTGGCATTGTTCTAGTTGATCGTGATAAATTCAAATGTTTATAATGAGTTACTAATGGCATGATTGTGTAATTATCTTTTGAATTTTTTTATATAGTGCTTAAATTCAAATTGAATCAAGACAAGAGTAAAAACTAAATGAAATATCAAAAGGGGGAAACTAGTATTCTTAGCTTAAGTTTCTAGTTCGTCGTCTTAGATGTTATGTTGTTTTGAGCTATAATTTGTTGTATTTAATGATATAGGATACTTGGTGAGTTTATTATGATGATATATGAAGAATATAAAATCTTCAAATCAATTGTAAACAACACAAAAAGTCTTGAAATGGATCAACGAAAGTGCAAGACACAACTTGACGTGAATTGGACACCTTGGATGTACGGGCCCGTCGCAGACTAAAGAAAAGGCCATAGGGCACGTGAAATACATATGGAGATTACTAAGGCATCAAAAAAAGTATTTCTACATGATACAGTCACATGGAGGAAGTATACACGGTAAAATAACCTCACGGCGCTGCCTAGTGCAAAAATCGACAGTTTTGTCCTCCTATAAATAGGACACTTGTAGTTGATATTATACACCTTGGATAGCTTTGAAACTTGTAGAGGGGGTGGAAAATACTTCAACTAGGGTTTTTATTTTTTTACTTTAGCCCTTTAATATATTTTATCATATTTTTATTCATCTTGATTACGACTATGTCTATGAGTGGCTAAAAGCCTCCTTTCCGGGGTTAAGGCCAAGAAAATGTTTACTTCCCCTTTGAATTGAGTTTTTTTTAATTTCTTATCATAATTATTTATTTATTTTTATCCTTTTGTCACTATTTTAAGGATTCACGACCCTTATAATTCATAGATTGTCGACCTTGTAACTCGAGAGGGGGAATAGAAAGATAGAACGTGGGATTAAATAGAGTAAGGTTCTTATTCTTTTATAAAGTAAGGAATTTGAATTAACGACTTGGATAGGGATATACCTAGAAGACTTGATTGGTTCACATAAAGGATAATATCTTAATGCATCTAAATGGATTATTACATCCCCGCTCAACGATGTAATTGTAATATTTAGTTAGGTAGACGATTAGAGGTTGGGAGACCATGATCATGCGATAAACCCTATGAACCATCAACCAAGATAAGCAATCTAATGAATGAAGTTCAATAGCATAGTATTATTGTTCATAGTGCTTTAACCTCTAGTTTTCATTAATTGATTATCCAAATTCTTTACTTTTCGGCATTACTTTAGTTAACTTTTAATTACAAACTTTTAGAACTCTTTTGGTTACGTTTGCACTAGCTTAATCTCAATAGTCAAACTAGCATTGAATAGTTGTTTAACACAAGTCTCTAAGGGATCAATATTCTGCTTTCTTTAAGGCCACTGTATTATTTGGTGAGACCACGTACACTTGCATGTGCGCTTGGGCGCAACAACCTGCGAGACCACAAAAGAGATGTGGGATAAATTGGAGGTAACTTATGAAGGAACCACCAAAGTAAAAAAAATCAAAGATTGCTACCTTAGTCAATGAATACGAGCTATTCAAAATGGAAGAGAATGAGAATGTTGAATCAATATTTGCCAGATTCAGAAAAATGGTATGTGAGCTAAGATCTTTAGGGATGATCTATCCGCACAGCCTGCAAGTCCAAAAGCTGGTTAAAAGCCTTCTAAAAAGTATGGAAAACTAAAGATACCATTCTGAAAGACGGAGACCTCCACAACATGACATATGACAAGTTACGAGGTAATCTCATTGCATATGAACGAAATTATATCAATAGGTACAACAAGGAAGAAAAGAAGAAACCAGTAGCCTTTAATGCCATACCAACTAAAGAGAAAGACTTTCTCGAAGAATCCAACAGTGAAGGAATGACTCTTATAAATCGAGAAGTATGACAAATCATGAAACAGAGACAACATAGATCCCAAAGAGTCAAAAACAATGATTCCACAAGAAATAATGTTCGTTGGAATTAATGTGGAAGGCTAGGCCGCTTTAAACAAAATTTTCTAGAATTAAGAAGAAGATCATCCAGAAAAAATTAAAACTTTAGCGCCTGGAGTGATGAAGATGAAACTGAAGAAGAAATAGAAGCAACCAACATGTGCTTCATCGCAAAAGGTTAATCAAGCCAGGTAAGAACTCACGACTATCATATTATAATATTCTTGAATCTAATTTAGATATGATAACTGATGAACTTCAAAGAGTTATAGATGAATACAATAAACTTGCTCAAGAAAAGAAAAATTAGGAAGCTCAACTTAAATGAAAACTTGAAGAGGAACGAAGAAACTCTCAGATTGAAATTGAAGCATGTCAAATTGAAATAAACTTACTTCAAGAAGATCCCGATGATGTAAAATGCAATTGAATAACATTAAAAACTCACCATGCCACAGTTTCATAGATTAAATTCTTTTAAAACCAACTCAAGTTCCACATCAAGATCATTTAAATCAGCCAAGAGCTCTTTCCCTTTTCAAGGACCTGTATGTTATAACTATGGATAGAAGGGCACAAAGTATATAGCTTTAGGCAAAATCCTAAAAGTGTATGGGTTTTGAGGCCTAAGGAAAGTACATCTAACCCGTAAGGATCCAAGACCACTTGGGTACCTAAGCAAAATTAATTTTCTTGTTTTGCAGGAACATGTCTGTAAAGCTATAAAAAGGTAATATGGATCATCGATAATGGATGTTCAAGACATATAACCAAAAAGAAAGAAAATTTTTATTCTCTGAAGAAAATAGAAGGAAGATCATTCAGATTTGGTAATAATGCTAAAGGCAACGTCATTGGAATCGGCTTAGTAAAGCTCAACTCCTCATGTGAGCTTATTGAAGTATATCTCATAGACAGACTCAAACATCACTTGCTCAGTATTAGTCAACTGTATGACACAGGATTTGGAGTCTTCCTCAAAGCTGAAAGCTGCTCTATCAAACATAATACAAGAGACATTTCCCTTATTGATGAACGTGCTGATAATATTTATGTTTTAAATAATACTGACTTTTCTACCATTACCTTCCTCAATGTGCAAACCAATTACACTTTGTTGTGGAACAGAAATCTTGGGCATGCTAGTATGCACATAATTGAGAAACTCTCCAGACTAGAATTGGTGAACGGTCTGGCAAAACTCAAGTTTAAGAACGATCATATTTATAATTACTGCCAATTGGGTAAACATACTCGGACATCATTCAAAGTCAAAGATATTGTCTTAACCACCAAACCCCTTCAAATAATCCACACAGATTTATTTGGCCCTACCAAAACCGCAAGTATTGGTGGAAAAAGATATTTCTTTGTTATTGGTGATGATTACTCTTGGTTTACTTGGGTAATATTTTTTCTCATAAACATGAGACTTTCACAAACTTTGAGATCTTTTATAGAATTACCTATGTTCACAATGATCATGGAGGAGAATTTGAAAACAAGGCTTTCAAGGAATACTGTGCTCAGATCGGATACTTTTAAAACTTCTCATCACCTTGGTATCCTCAACAAGACGACATGGTGGAGAAAAAGAATCGGTCTCTTAAGGAAACTGCCAGGACTATGCTATTAGAATAGAACCTTCTAGATCACTTTTGGGCAGAGGCAATAAGCACATATGTCATAGCATCAACAGATGCCTCATCAAACCTATTCTAAAGAAGATGCCTTATGAGTTATGGAGAGAGAAAACGCCAAATATTAGCTACTTTCATCCTTTTAGATGCAAATTCTTCATCCATAATAATGGTAAGAATAACTTGGAAAAATTCTATCCACGATATGACGAAGGTATTATTCTTGGGTAACCTCCCACCAGTCGAGCTTACAAGGCTTACAATAAAAGAATGTTATGTGTTGAAAAATATATGCACATTGTATTTGATGAAACTAATCACCCTTATATGACTATAAGTATTAATGAAGAACATGAGAATGATCCACAATCTGGAGCAAATGCTAGCACAACTCCCGAGCCATCACAAGACGAGTCGACCACACCCCTTCCAAAGTCGACTCTCGCAGTTGAAATAATCAAAATAAATATTCCAAGAGAATGGAAACAGAATGCTAGTTATCCAAATTATTTTATCATCGAAAATCCAAACGATAGGTTGCAGACAAGAGCCTAATTGAGAAAGCAAGCGTATGTTGCCCTTGTATCTCAAATCATACTAAAAAAGATTGATGATTCCCTCAAACATGAATCTTGAGTCAAGGTCATAAAAGAAGAATTGGACCAATTAAAGTGAAGTCAAGTTTAGAATCTAGTTGAAAGACCAAAGAACTGTTTAGTAATCAAAACTAGATGGGTCTACATAAATAAATTGAATAAAAAAGGTAAAATTATCTTAAACGAGGCCATACTTGTAGCTCAATACTATTTCCAACAAAAAGATATTGATTATGACGAAACCTTTGCTCTAATAGAAAGGTTAAAATCAGTTCATATTTTATTAGCTTTTGCTGCTTACAAACGTTTTAAGTTGTATCAAATGTACGTCAAAATTGCCTTTTACATGGATTTATCCATGAAAAATTCTTTGTAAAACAACCCCCAGATTTTGAAAATCTATCTTATCTAAATCATGTCTTCAAATTATCAACAGCACTCTGCGGTCTCAAACAAGCTCCAAAGGCTTGGTATGAGAGGTTGAGTACTTTCTTGTTAAACAATAATTTTCAAAGAGGCAAAATTGATACAATTATATTCATACAAAAGCTTGACTTGAGGAAAATAGTGATTTTTCTCTTCAATTTGTTGACTCCAAAAATCAACTTGTAGATATTTTTACAAAACCTTTACTTGAGAAAAGATTTTATTTTTTAAGGAAAAAACTCGATGTAATATGCTTTACCGATCTTTGATTATTTCAAATCTTTTATTTTTGGTATGAAATCTACCACATATCTTTTGCCCCTTCCTACACCCTCTGACTTTCATCCTTTCCTTTTAAATCCACCTTTTTTTATGCCATCCTTTTCTCTTTTCTTATAATTCCCATCTCTTAGCCATCCCACTTCCCTACTCCTCTCCGCCTCTTCGTCTCAAATGTCACCCTAGTTTACTACACCTTCTTTTCATCCCCTATCCTTTTGTTTTCTTCCTTACTCCTTTTATACCCATCCACCTTCATTGCCTTTCACCATGACTAGAACTCGCTCCATGGCTCATCTCTCCAAAACCTCTCTAAACTAAACTTCCACCAAAATTGATCTTGTCCTTCTTTCCAAATCCTCTGATGAAGCCTTTTCCCATTTTCTCCAGTAAACTATCTCCAAGAAATTATCTTCTTCAAGCCCCGTGTCATCCTCTAAAAAATAACGACCATCTCCTCTGGACTGTCTTCCTCTATAGAATATGCACAAGTTCTGGAGTTTCACTCAAAGGGAGAAGTTTCTCATATTCAGAAATTACTCTATTACACTAGGACAAATCATCAAACTCTTTTGCCTAAAAGAGTTTCATTGCAATGTCAGTACATTTTTCTAGGCCCTAGATCTGACTGTGGTATTTTCCTTATGTGACTTTGAAGTGTTCGAAGACCCCATCCATATATTCTATGCTAACCTTAGCCTGTGCCCATACAACGATAAATTGGAAACCTTGGTACTAGGAACTCGTATAATTCTCAATGATTTTTTATTCCCTATCAAACCTTGGCTTACGTCATTGCGATCACCTTGATTCCTCAAAAGGGATCTCTCAGTAATGTCACATGCAGAGATGTTGTTCTCTACTATTTGATTAAGAAATAAAAGTCAATTGGGGTACCTGGATCCACGAGTACATGTTGGAAAGTACAACTGATTCTCACACCTCAGCCAACTTTCCCTATAGATTGCTCATCATCAGGATTTTACTTCACTATTTAATTGATCTTTCAGTCTATCCAATAGTAGAAGTCTCTGTCATATATGATTCCAAGACTTTTGCAAGAATGGGATATATTCTTCTTGACAATGAATGGTGTATAAATAAGTCTGTCAAATCTCAGCCTAACACCCAAGGTAAGCAAGTCTGTAACTAACCTTGTGTTCTCTGCATCTAAGAAAATTGAGGAGTTTAAAGACAGGCTTACCGCGATAATCAGTATTTAGGAGTTGGCTACTCAACTAATACAGCTGAACAAAAAGACCAGTACTGACATCAGCAACGTACGACTCCCCTTTGATGGTTTCAAATAGGAAGGAGTCAAGTTGTTCAACAAAATATTTTCACAAGTTGACTCCATAAAATCTGAGACTTCCTTCTCGTCCAATGAGATCACAATTTCCCTCTAGAACTCGTACTCTAGCTTTACCAAGAGTTTTGAAAAATACTATGATCGCTTTTGCACCAACATGTACAATACCGTAACCTATTTTCTAGACAAACGATAAACTTTTATTTCATATTCAAAAGGGGTCTGTCCCTTTTCATGTTTTGGATTGTAAGATAATGTTTTATACTCATGCTCTGACACTCTTTTTGCTACTCATAAAATCTTCATACCTTGCATTATTTGCTCTGTGGATACAATTGTGTATTTATACTTGCTCTATTTTTTTCTTTTGGTTTTTTTGATTATGTCAAATGAGAGAGAAAAAATATCACATAAACTGGTTAGCAAGGCTGCGGGAGCCAGTCAACTATCACAATAGAGAAGCCGACTGAATACATAAAGACAGAAAGTCTGGGGAAGCTAGTCGACTACTTTGATAGGGAAGCTATTGATGTTTAATGCTTGTTTGTCATTATCAAAAAGGGGAAGATTGTTAGCCTCCGATGTTTACACCTTATGTTTTAATAATGACAAAGTAACAATTGAACATTTATAGGATATAAAGGATCTGTAGCGATAGAAGAATATCTTACAAGGAATATCCTTTCAAAGAGGGATAGTGCTAAGTATGGAACCACACCGATTAAGGATCTCACTGGATAAGGCAACATAAAACCATATCAATTGAAGATCTCGCTGGACAAGGCAATCAAGAATGATTGAATATCCTTCACGGCAATACTGAAGGGAAGGAGATCACGCCTTCTACATGGACATATCTTAAATGGACATGTATGGCTATGAGAAAGAAAGGTTGCACCAAGTATGGACATACCATAGGGTGCAAAATTTCTCAATCAGGGAATCAACTCAAATCCTTGATTGACAAGAAATCTCTTGGGTTTTCTTATGAAAAAAAAGCAGAGGCGGTAGAAGACTATAAAAGTCAAGACGAAAGACAGAAGACACACATAACTTCAAGAAAGAATCTCAGAGTTTCTAAATTTTAGTCTCACAAAGCTTTGTACTTATTAATTTACTATAGTTATACAAAGAATAAGATCGAGTCAAATTTGTAATACAAACTGAAGCTGTGTCACAAGCTCTGAAGAACAAAATAAGTCTTCAAAACTTTTTCATTACTATTGTTCTAGAACTTCACTTTGAAAGATCTAAGGAAACTTAAAACCCAGGGGGACTGGAAGTAGGCACCATATTGGTGTTCCAAACCAGGATAAATCTTTGTGTCTTTATTTTAAGTTGCTTATTTATTTATATGCTTATCTAAATCTAATTTCGTTTGTGAAGTATATTGACTTGTAAGTAAATCAACTGGGAAGACTCAACAGTTGACTCATGGAAATTTTTAGCTCCCCCCCCACCCCCCACCCTTGAATTTCACAACACATGGTGAATATATTTATGCTTGGGACAAATTTTATAAACCTACATCCATAAAAATTATGTAAGGGTTATAATGATATTATGTGTTTAATTTGTTAATAGGTTCATTTGCATATAGTGATATTTTAACTTGCAAATTGACTTTTATTTACGGAATTGATAACACATATTTCCAATTTTTTTTAAAAGATGAATATTTCTATTTTGGTTGTCCAAAGAGAAGTTTCAACTATCTTAAAGATCGGTAAAATATATGCTCCTATTTTCTTCGCTTCGTTATCTCTATCAAAGCCCCAATCAATTTACATTTACATTGTGTGGCCCACTAATAAGAAATGCACTACTTGTTAGAGTTTTTCAATTATTTTCAAAACATCTAATTAATTAAAGGTGAACAGATTCAATTTATTTCAGCATAATCCTTGGTGGTCACTTGTTTTATTATCACTGATTGACATCGATAATAAAGCGACAATGACACCTTTTACAAAATGAATAAAATGATAAACTACGAATATCTAAAATAGCAAGAAGGTATTAAAAACTAATAAACCTACAAAAGGAACATCATTATATTCGTGTACCTTTCGAGCTACTTAATTCTATTTTGACTTGCACCCAACCTGCTTACCTATAATAGTAATTATAACTTGCATATTTGTGATGAACAAAAAGAGGAAAAAAAGAGATTACAAACATAAGTTTGTGAGAATTCAAATACTTAATACAAATTATTCCAATTATGCTACTAAAGGATTTGTCTTTTTCACTCTCAACCTGTCATTTTAACAAAGCCTTTTTCAAGCCTTTTTCACTCTTGGTGATTATAATAAAAGTTTGGTCCCATAGTTTTTTACTCTTCACATCGAAGGATTTTTTCATGTAAATTTAGTATCTCGTGTGATTGCCTTTATTGTTATTTTTTCATATTTGTGTGGATATATATTTTCTACCTATTATCATTGTTTTGATTGGGTTGGTTTTCTTCCTCTTGGTTCAAGTTGAAAGAAAAAGTTTAAACTTGGGTATTCTTTCGCTGCTACCCTATTGGGCCTTTGATTGTGTCCTTGCCTCTTTCTCAATAAAGTGGTATCAGAGAGTTGGTTATTGTTGATTGTCGATTTGAATTATAGAGGAAAATATGAGCAAGATGGTGTGTTTGAATGGTAGTAATTATCATACTAGGAAAGACAAGATGAAAGATCTTCTATTTGTCAATAAAATACATCTACCTATGTTTGCGTCTACTAAACCTCAATCTATGAAAAATGAGGATAAGGAATTTAAGCACTTACAAGTTTGTTTCTATATTAGATAATGGGTTGAAGATAATGTTATAAATCATATTATGAATGAGACACATGCCAGAAGTTTGTGGGATAAGCTTGAGACACTTTATGCTTCGAAGACTGGCAATAACAAGTTGTTCATGCTTAAGCAATTGATGAATATCAGGTATAAAGAGGGCAATCCTATTTTTGATTATATAAATAATTTTTAGGGTGTCCTTAACCAGTTTTTCGGAATGGGTGCAAAGTTCGATGAAGAAATTTAGGGACTTTGGCTTCTTAATACCCTGCCTGACTCTTGGGAAACTCTTTGAGTCTCTTTGACTAATTCTGCTCCTGGTGGTGTTGTAACTATGGAATAGGTAAGAGTGGTATCTTGAATGAAGAGATAAAAAGAAGATCTCAAGCCTCATCTTCTTTATCTTCACATTCTGATGTTTTGGTTACTGAAGAGAGGGGAAGAAACAAGTCCAGAGATCCAAATGATAGAGATAAAAGTAGAAGCAAGTCGAGATCCAAATTGAAGAATGTTACATGTGACTATTACAACAAAAAAAGTCATATAATGAAATATTGTTACAAGTATAAGAGAGATATAAGACGACAAAAGAATAAAGGCAATAATGAAAATCGTGTTGCGGTTATTGCTAATGATGATCTTTTTGTTACTTGTGGTGAGAATGCCATTAATCTTGTTCGTGATGAGTCTAGCCGGTTTGTGGATTCTGGTGCTACTTCTCATGTTACGGCAAAGAAGGAATTATTTTCTTCTTATACTCCAGGTAATTTTGGAATGTTGAAATAGGCAATAATGATAAAGTTAAAGTACTTGGCATTGGCACTGTTTGTTTGGAAAGTAACAATGGCTCCAAACTAGTTCTGATAATGTCAAGCATATTCCAGATGTTCGCCTGAATTTGATTTCTATAGGGAACCTTAATGATGAGGGTTATGTTAATACCCTTAGTGGTGGCCAATGGAATCTTACTAAAGGTTCGATGATTGTGGCTCGAGATGACAAGTTGTCTAACTTGTATGTATTTCAGGGCTCTACTTCTAGAGGCATGATAAACTTGGTGGAGAATGATACTTCATCAGAGTTATGGCATAGAAGGTTGAGTCATATGAGTGAGAAGGGGATTGATAATTTGGCTAAGAAAAATTTACTTTCTGGAGTGAACAAGAAAAGTTGAAGAAGTGTGTTTATTTCTTAGTCGGTAAATAGAAAAGAGTTTATTTTCAGAGTCATTCGCCTTCACGAAAGCGTGATTTGCTGGAGATGGTGCATTCTGATTTGTGTGGTCCTTTTAAAGTAAGGTCTCATGGTGGTGCACTTTACTTTGTGACTTCTATTGATGATCATTCTTGCAAACTCTGGGTATTTTCTTTAAAGTCTAAGGTCAAATACTTGATGTGTTCAAGGATTTTCAGGCCTTGGTTAAGAGGCAGACAGGGAAGAAATTGAAACGTATCTACTCAAAAAATGGCGGTGAGTATATTGGTCCTTTCGATACATATTGCAGAAAGTAAGGTATTCATCATCAGAAAATTGCTTGAATGGTTTAGCGGACAGGATGAACAGAGCTCTAGTTGAGAGGGTTAGATGTATGTTTTCGGATGCTAAGCTGCCAGATTCTTTTTGGACAGAAGCACTTAATACTGTTTCTTATGTTATCAATTTATCCTCTACTGTTTCTTTGAATGGTGATGTCCTTGATAGAGTGTGGTCTGGTAAGAATATTTCTTATGATCATCTTAGAGTCTTTGGGTGTAAAACTTATGATCATCTTAGAGTCTTTGGGTGTAAAGCCTTTGTGCATGTTCCTGAGGATGAAAGGTCAAATTTAGATGTTAAAACTAGGCAGTGTATCTTTATTGGTTATGGTCAATATGAATTTAGCTAGAAACTTATTAGAAGTCGTGATGTTGTGTTCTTTAAAGACCAAACAATTAAAGATTTTGACAAAGCTGAGAAAGTTGATTCTCAGAGTAATGAGAGTCTAGTTGATGTTGATCCAGTTCCTTTGACTATTTCTCTTGAAGAAAATATTCATGATAATGAAAATTAAGTTGATAATGAAGATGGTGATCATGATCAGAATAACCAGCAAGATGTTGTTGATACTCCAGCACAAGCATATATTGTTGATCAGCAACCAGTTGTTGATGCTCTAGAGAGTTCTCTTAGACGATCTACTAGAGAGAGAATACCTTCATCTTTTTATTCTTCCAATGAGTATGTACTCTTAACTGATGGCGAAGAGCTTAAGAGTCTTGATGAGGCATGGAAAGTGAAGAAAAAGAAAAGTGATTTGATGCTATGGAAGATGAAATTAAATCTTTGCATGATAATCATACCTTTGATTTGATTAAGTTGCCTAAAGACAGAAAATCTTTGAAAAACAGGTGGGTTTTTAGTGCAGCATGAAGATGGTATCCCAGTTCCACGGTACAAGGCTAGATTGGTTGTAAAGGGATTTAACTAGAAAAGGGGAGTTGATTTTGATGAGATATTCTCTCCAGTTGTGAAGATGTCATCCATTCATGTGGTTCGAGGCTTAGTTGCAAGTCTAGATTTAGAGATTGAGCAAATAGATGTTAAAACTGCTTTTCTCCATGGTGACTTAGATGAAGAAATTTATATGGAGCAACCTGAAGGTTTTGAAGCCAATGGAAAAGAGATTATATTTGCAAATTGAAGAAGAGCTTGTATGGTTTGAAACAAGCTCCTAGGTAGTGGTATAGGAAGTTTGGTTTTTTTATGAGTTAGTAGGGCCTCAAGAAGACTACTTCAGACCATTTTATTTTTGTGCAACAATTCTCTGATGGTGACTTTATTATTGTGTTGCTTTATGTTGATGACATGCTTGTTGTTGGTCATAATGCTTGCAGGATTCAAAAGTTAAAGAAAGAGTTGAGTAAGTCTTTTTCAATAAAAGACTTAAGACCAACAAGACAGATTCTAGGCATACAGATTATCCGTGACAGAAAGGCCAACAAGTTGTGGTTATCATAAGAGAAGTACATTCAGAAAGTACTTTGAAGGTTCAACATGGATAAGGCTAAGGTTGCCAGTACACCTTTAGCTATGCACTTCAAATTGAGCACGAAACAGCTTCCTTCCAGTGATGATGAGAAAGATATAAAGAAAGTTCTTTATGCTTCAGCTGTTGGTAGTTTGATGTATGCAATGGTTTGTACAAGACCGGATATTGCTTGTGATGTTCGTGTTGTTAGTAATTTTCTTTCTAATCCGGGAAGAGAACATTGGAATGCTATGAAGTGGATTATGAGATATCTTTGTGGCACTTCTAGTATGAGTTTATATTTTGGTACAGGAAAGCCTATTCTTTGTGGTTATACTAATTCAGATATGGCTGGTGATGCTGATACTCACAAGTCTACTTCAGGGTATTTGGTTACTTTTGCAGGGGGAGCTGTGTCTTGGCAATCTAGGTCGCAAAAATGTGTTGCTCTATCTACTACAGAAGTTGAGCTTATTGCTATCGTTGAAGCTTGTAAAGAATTTCTTTGGATGAAGAGATTCTTGGGGGAACTTGTTTGTGCTCAAGAAAGGTATGTGCTTCATTGCGACAGTCAAAGTGCCATACATCTAGGTAAGAATTCTACATTTCATGGTCGGTCTAAACACATTGATGTGAGATATCATTTGATTCGGGATGTGTTGGATTCTAAGTTACTTGAACTTGCGAAGATTCATACTGATGATAATGGTTCCGACATGATGACTAAAGCTTTGCCAAGAGAGAAGTTTGAAGATTGTTGCATGATCGTCGGGATAACGGTCTCTTCCACATAGTTGGGAGGGGGAGAATTATTGGGTTATTGAGTCTTTTTCCCTCCCTATGTGGATAAATAAAGATAAATTTGGACTAACCCACTTTAGCACATAGGACCATTACTATGGATCATATCTTTTTTAGGTTTTATTAACCATCACAAAAAGAGTTTTAGCAGCCATAAAAAGAGAGAAGAGTGCAGATTTTCGCACCCCAAATTTCAGCCACAGCTGGCAATTTCAAATTGCGATGCCCGCTTTGTTTCTGGTCCGATTGAGCTGATTTTTGGACAGCTTGTTCCTCTCATTGCAATCTTTGATTAAAAACTAACGGAGGTAGATTTTGTGTCTTGTAGCTCCTGTTCTTCATTCCCGAATAGTACTGCATTTATGGTGTTTGTGGTCCTTTTTATTCTCTAGTTTGGTGCTATCTTGTTCTACTTTTGATCGTTGTTTGGCACTTGTTTTGTGGCCAATTTTGAAAAAATAATATTGTAAATCTTGGTGTTATAGTTGAAGTTTAGTCCCGTGGTTTTTTACTCTTTACACGAAGAGTTTTTTTACGTAAATTTGGTGTCTCATATGATTGCCTTTATTCTTATTTTGTCATATTTGTGTGGTTATATATTTACTACCTATTATCATTGATTTTCCTGGGTTGGTTTGTTTCCTCTTAGTTCAAGTTTAAAAGAAAAGTTTAGATTTGAGTATTCTTTCGCTGCTACCCCATCGGGCTCTTTGATTGTGCCCTTGCCTTTTTCCCAACACTTATGTTATCAGAACTTTGGTTCTAACTTAAGTTATTTTATATTTTGACCTATCTCACATTCTTTAATAGCCAATACATCTAATTTATTCATTCTCTCTTTCACTAGAATCTTCATCAATTCATAATTATATGTTCGATAAAATTGAAATCCTCCAGTTTACTTATTTGGAGAGCACATATAATCTAATTGATGAAAACACTGATGATTGATGATAGTATTGTAAAGCAACTGTCATTTAAGGTTGTGATAAATAAAAAGGACATAAACAAAATGTCTACTCTAAATTTAGATAATGGAAAGAAAAAAATGTCTTTGTGAGAAGTTAGATCTTGTAAGTCCTTAGTTTTGATGATTGACAAATTATTTGTTGGGACCTGGTTCCTGAAGAATATGTGAAGACAAAGCTGCAACCACTTAGGGACCTGATTGACTACATTCACATCATTGTCGTGCACTGTTGGACCATAGTACAAAAGTTAGTGAGAAAGTTGTTGCACTTTTTGTCTCAGTCATTGAGACTCGTTCTAGGTTTTCTGGTCTCATATATATTTCTCATATTCCTCATCAAGAATACCAAGCTTCCAGATTCTCACAATAAAAATATTCTCTTAAGCTTTTGAATCAAAGCCTTATTTGCTACAAGGAACCTATTCTCTCATAAATTGTATTTCATGTTCTTGTTGTATTTGAGTATTTGTCTTACGATTGTAAAAGTTGTGCACTATAGTACATGTTTTATTCTAGTACTTGAACTCATTGTTGTCATCTAGAGTTAGGTGATATTGAAGCTAGAGTTAGCTTGTTGATTCAGTTAGAGTTAGCTAGGTCTTGATGCAGTAGAGCTATTGCACTTTTCTTCTTGTAATAGATTTAGGAGTTTTAGGAGAAGAAGAATTAGGAGTTTTAATCTTTGATGTCATGGAGTTTGTATTCAAGGTTGCTTGAATATTAGTGGAGCTTTGAAAATCTTGGAGGCAGGTCGTGGATTTTCTTCCTTGATCAAGGAGTTTTCATGTAAAATTATTCTGTTTCTTATTTATTTATACTTACTGCATTGTTAAGTTTCTTGCTGTTTACATGTGTTTGGGATCAGGTTCCAAAATAGAAAGACAACTCGTACATCTCTTCAAACTTTCATACTCGGACCTTGAGGTAAATTTAGTTAAAACGAGTCCCATATCAAATTCACATTTAGTTAAAACGAGTCCCATATCAAATTCAAAACTTACTGTTGTTGCTATAACAACTCAAGTACTCAATACTAGCATGCTTTTTGTGATTATCTAAACTTTAAGTTTCAGCTTGGCAACAAAAGGCATTCTCAACCAATCGTCATTAGTTGTAAGCTTCTAGACTTTGAGGCAAGATTTTCACAATATTTTTATTTTGTATATTCAATTATAGATCTTTTTTAAAAAATATATACTTGTGAAACCTCTATGGTCAACTACATTTAATAAAACACTTTACTGAAAAATAATGATCATGTATAACCAATACATATGTTATCCACATTCCAAAGGACACTAAAGTACACTACTTATTACTGGTGTAATATAATATAATAATTAAATTACAATTAAAAATTAAAATGAATAAAAAAAATTTCAAGATGAGGCACAAATTTGCTCTCTTTAAAAAGATTCAAGCCCAATACATTATAATGCACACTGATCCAACATTATCATGCTTGACTTGTCAAAATTAAAATGAACAAAAATAAATAAAATATCTTCACGATGAGGCACAAATTCTCTCTCTTTAAGAAGACTAAGGACCAATGAGACATAATATACACTGATCCAACATTAACGCTCTTGACTTATTCCCTTTAGAATATAATAGCTAAATAATGTTGTAAAACTCAAGCAACTCCGAATTAGTTGAAGAGTTCAAAGTTCCACCAAAAGAACATCTTCTTTCATATAATTATTCCCTTTTGTATAATAAATATAGTTGGAGACTTAGAATTTTTCATTGTCTCAACTCTCTCTTTGCTCCACTAATATGATCAAAATATAAATACAATATAATACTTCTCATCCACTTCTCATCTTTTTCTCTATTTTAATCTATCTCAACACAAAATAAGACTACCGATATTTATAAGTCAAGAATTCTTCCTTGCATTTAATAAGAAGAATGTTGGTAGTAAATACGAGAATTATGCCTTAACAATTTCATGATTTATAAAGCATAATGAGAAAAATAATGAGTGGAATAATGTGTTAACAATTATAAGAGTTACCAATAGAAAATAGTGTCAAAGGGTTACTCCAAAGGTCTATAATGTCAAAGGAAAGAAAAGACTGTTCTAACCCCTAACGTAAAGGGGAATGCAATAGCCACTTTGGCAATGCAAGATGGTAGAAAATTCACATTACTAATTACAACTTAACATTAACTTAATATCAATATTAAAATGCAAACCATCAATCATCCGCTAATTTTGATATTAACATAGGAAAGTTCACCAATTTAATTAAAGGGAGATTATTATGCATAATGAAAGTGTGCTCTGTACTGAACCTTTACTTAGTAAAACTGTAATCTTTTCTCTAGATTCAGAAATAGTCTTAAACTTGAACTATGATTACTTAAAGGAAATAAAGTAACACTATTACACACAATAATTTGAAAAAAGCTTTAATAGCCAGCACATTACGGCCTTGTGTTATCCCAATTTTCATGAACGGTTTTGAGAATAAGCTCAATTCTCATTGGAAGTGGCCTATTTCTAAACTCACATAGGTGAAATTTATCGAGAGTGCTCCTGCAATTTTAGCACTCCACTCATATGAACTACATATTTTCATTAAGAGTTTTTAAAACTCAACCTTCACAAACCATTACAGAAAACTACATGCACACCATAGGGAGGAATAAAATAGTAGTGTATTTCACAATAAGTCATCATGTAATTTATTTTTTCTCGTTGAACCTAATTATAGGATTATTATTAGTCTCACGTTAGATTTCCTCATATATAACTCAAAAAATTTTTAGCTTCAATTGCTTCCCCGTGATGTACTTCAGATCCTTTATCTTGTCAAAGTCTTGAATAGTGCATCTGTAAGATTATCATAAGATTTGATATAATTTTTATTTTTGATACCACTTATAAAATATGATATCATAATATTATTTTCTCCTTATGATATGAATTTAAAATAGATTCAAAGTATACCAATAATATTGATATTATAACAATAACTCAAAATTACAGAAATTAACTTCTCAAATAAAGTGCCTCACATAATAACCTCTAAATCAATTTACTTTTTCACTAGCTGAAGTTAAATCAATAAAATCATCCTCCATGATAGAGTTAGCAATATTGATTTTTTTCAACAAATAGCACTAAGTGCTCTTATCTGCATTAAAAAAAATTTTGAGTACAACAGGATATTGTTTTATGCAACAAGCCATAAAATTTCACATCAAGTATGAGTGGTGGTGCACGGCTGTTCTTAGTTGATAGGAGCGATTTGTTTTGTTAATTTTGTTAATGAATGAGAAATCAGCCTGCTAACTATCTATGTGGAGGTATTCCTTCTCGTCCAACTTCTTAGAGGTACTACAACCTTTTAGGCTATGAAAGTATGAGACAGTAATAGGTCTGTGATGCCCTTAGATGTTCTGGACTTCATCAGTGCTGCACTGATGTATTCAACGAGTTTGAAGCATTGGTTGATAGGATCGTATAATCTTTGAAATTTCATCGTGATAGGGATAGATCATTTCAATTGTTGGTCTTCAATGAAGAATTTGTAGTAAGAGTAAGTCATCAGCTCACATTGACTACATCCCTGCTTTTTATATACACCACCCATAGCTCCTACTGATTAAACAATTCAATGAATATTTTCTGCACTGGGATTGAATCTCCATAAAAAGAGAGACATATATGTGTCTCAGCTTGAAGACAATTTTACTTTATTTATTATTTTTTCAATTGTAATTGTTGTAATTTTTTCCAACACTTATTAATTGTTCAACAAAATCAATTATATTTCAATATTAAGAGAAAAACTAATAATGTAAAGAACAAGACAAGCTAAGCGGAACAATGAGATATAAATAACAAGACAACGATATAATATTAGTTTCTTCTTTAACTCATGAGAAGGTTGGAAAGAATAAGGGGAGTGGATAATCAATGAGGAGGTGGTGGAGGTATAGGAGTTACTACACTTAATGGAGGAATTACACCTAGAAGTTATGGACATCCACATTATTATATTATTTACAATACTCTTTCTTGAATGTCCATTTATAAAAAATGTGCCTCATTAAAACCTTACAAAGAAAAAACTCTGTGGGAAAAAAAATATGTCACGACCCGAACCTAAGCCCTGGCCATGATGGACATCCGGAAACATAAAGGCCTGAGTGCCCTTTTCTATCTGAAAATCATGCACAACGTTCATACAATATAAAGAAATGCAGAAAGTTAATAAAATAGAAACATGGTCAATCTCTTAATCCAACTGGACAATACGAAATCAAATTCATGACATTCAAAATACGTGACATCAGTTTGTGAAATCTCTAACAACATGAAATCAACTCCTATCTGAAAAATGGGACAAGGCCCCCAGTCAGACCATGACTAAAAACAAATAATAGTATTCCATAAACAAGGCCTTCCGAAATAAGGGAGGCTCACCAACTACAAATTCTGACAAATCAATCTACGACTAGCGGGACCCTGGGACTGAGCCTCAGATCATGAAATATAGGGTATCAATACAGATGAACTCCATTTGTACTTGCACGCAGAGCAATCCAAAATAACATACTTTTATGTAACATAAGTGAGAGCAATTTATGAAATATTTTTACATACAATACATGAAAACGTATGGGTATACATAAAGACTTTGAAATGTTTCTTTGAAAACATGAACCACTCTTTGTTTTATTTCTAATATTGGTGGTACACCCTATAATTTTGATATTCTACGGGCTATATGGAATCCACCCTGACTCGACGGCCAAGCCCCCAACCCAAGTTTACCGCAAAGGTTGGAGTTTTTGATTTTGATATGCCACAGGGAACTAGGCCAGCGTATAATCCCTCTTAGAGACATAATAACTCGTATCGGCAAAACACAGTTTTGGGAAATGAGTTTTCTGAACTCGTGCCTTCTTCAAGTAACCACCTAACATCTCTTAAGCCCACTTTTAACATTTTAAAATATGTATCTTTCTGAAATCAAATTCTAAAAATTTGAATACAATATGACTTCTATTCTATTCTGAGTCTATTATGGCATTATCTATTTTGGTATCGTCATACTAAGACTTGCAAGTCATATGTCTAAGACATATAATATCATGTTACAATCCTTTTATTCAAAATAAAGTGTTTAGACCATCAAATCATTCAAACCACAAAAGAGAATTTGTATATCAAAGTACATAAAAATTTATGCAAAGATTCTCTCTTTCAATTCTTAAATATGTAGCGGTCATTTACTTGGTAGCAAACCATGCAATTTTTTCAATAATCATCATTAATATTTACAAACAAGGTAATGTCCTCTTTGCAGTTTATAATCAATATCAAGCCTAAAATAATAGTAAAAAATGTTTATGCCATGCTTCTAAATATGAAATTCATCAATTCATAACACATGAAAAATCAAGTGATGTCATAACAAGAGAGGGAGTATAGATATTCATGCTGTCAATTCAACTTTCAAACTCAAACCACATCCATAATATTGATAGTGCCCAAGCACACACGCAAGTGTATGTGGTCAAGAAGCCAAGTATCGATCCCACAGGGACTTGCATTGACAACTACCCAATTCTAGTTTAACAATTGAGAAAAAGTAAACAATAAAGTTTTAGAATTGAAAACTAAAAATAAACTAAACTAAAGCAGAAAAGTAATGACTCCGGACAATCAGTGGGTAGAGATCTAGGGTTATGGCTTACGAACAATCATACTACATTATTGAACTTCATTCATTAAATCACTTATCTTGGTTGTTGATTATTAAGGTTAATCACATGATTATGGTCTCCCAACCTCTAACCGTTTACCTAATTTAAACCTTACAACTACATAGTTGAGCGGCAAAGTAATAGTTCAATTAAGTTCTTTAAACTATCATCCTACGTGTGAATCAAGTAAGGCATCTAAGTACATCCCTGTCCTAGACACTAATTTGAATTCCTTATTTCATAAAAGAATACAAACCATACTTTGTTTATTCCCATGTTCTATCTCTCTATTCCCTCTCCTAAGTTCACAAGGTTGATAATTGATGTATTCTAAGGGTAGTTAATCCTTAAAATAGTTAAAACAAGAATAAATAAACAACCAATAATGATAACCAGCTTGACAAACTTAATTTAAAATGAAAGTAGTCATAATCTTGGCCTTAACCCTGATAAAAGGGTGTTTAGCGACACATAGTCATAATCGTAATCACAAGATTGTAATTAGCAACTAAAGACATGAATGAACTAAATTAAAATAAGAAAAACCTAAAAAGATGAAGTTATAGCAGCCCCTCAATCTTCAAAGACGTCCAAGAATAAATAAAAATGTGTATAAGTTCATATTTATAGTAGAAGAAATAGCCCATGCCTTGTTGAACAAGAATTCAGTTTTTTGCCGTCTGTGGAAACACCAAGGCGCCGTGTTGACTATCACGTTAAAGGAGAGTCGCGTCGCATCAAGGTCACATTGTTTCACTGTTTTGGATGACTTATGAATCTTTTGGTGTGTTTCATGTGCCTAGATACCTTGCTACGCGTCCTCACTCTCCCAATACATTTCAGGTGTCCAAATTTTCGTCAAGCTGTGTTTTATGCTTCCGTGATCCATTCCAAGCCTTTTTGAGTTGTTTCTACTTGATTTGAAGCTTGTAAATCCTTAATATGTCATCATAGTCCATTAAAAAAGTATTATATAGAATTAAACACAACAATTTATAGCTCAAAACAATACAACATCCTCAACGGTGAACTAGAAACACGAGCTAAGCATAGGCTTCATTCACTTTGATCTCTAACTTCTTGTTTTGACCCTTGGCTTGATCTAATTGACCCTTGAACATTACCAAAAAGTTTTTACACATATAAATAAATAATAAAATCTTTAGGAACTCATTAAAAAATTTAGAACCTAACACGATAGACTAGATAAACACCTATCCCAAGCTAGTCACACTAGTTTTCTCGGTCGAACTCTAAATGATCAATTTGAATCAAAACGTGTGTGTAAACACCATTAAACATTGTAAACACATACATAGACACTTATATGCACATTTATCTCATTATCAACACATTAATCACATGAATCATCCTCAAAACAAGGCTAAAAAGGCTAAAATAGTGATACTAGAATGCATAAATTCACCCAACATCACATATATACGAGAAAAAAAAAATTTTAAGGGAAGGCAAGACCAAAATATTATCATCAAAAGGGTTCACAATGCATATTTGTTAATGTAAATTCAAAACCCTTTGTAAGTATATGATTTCATACTTTAAACCTTATGATTTCGTACTTTAAACCTTACTCAAAATGATTTCAACATGCCCATGTAGTTTAGGAAAACCCTACGTACCTTAGTTACAAAAAAATCACACTGAAAGGTGACTCCTTAAGCTTGAATGAGCAAACCCTAACTTGGTTTTTCTCTCCTTGTTCTTTTGATGATGAACTATTGATTTGATAGGGATAAAACGTGTTTAGGGACTTTTAATCTCGTGTAATTATATTTAGGGATGGTTATGTAGTGTCAAAAGAATTTATTGCTCTTGAATTAACTCAAAACTAGGGTTCCTACACCACTTGGCGATAGGGTTTGCAGCGCCAACCCCATGGCAAACCACAAGGTTTATGGCACAAATTCCATGGCAAACCTTAAGGTTTGCCTGGCCAAGCCTATGGAAAACCTTTTCCAGTGAATGTTTGCGATAGTATGGTGATGCCTAGCCATTACCTAAGCTCTAGTTTGCCATGCCAACTTAGTTTTGAGGTTCTTAAACACTTCCAACACCACCCACAATGACAATACATAATCTACCATCACTATGGGGGTCCTAAAGAATATTTTAGAACTATCAAAAGAGTGATACGACTATGGGGTGTCACAATCGTACAGCCTGGATAGTGCCTCATTCAAATACTCATAACTTCTTACTCCGAAATCCAATTGATGAACGGTTGGAGGTGTTAGAAATAAGACTCGAAGGGATTTAAATTGATATATAGTAGGCCACATTAATCCTTATATACTAGGAGAAACAATCGCTAAAAGTTGACCCATGCAAAATCATCAACTAAAAATTCACGATAGGAAAGTGCTCAACTTAAATCTTGAGCTAGGGGATTCTTATGGTGTAAATTCTTTTCCAAGGATATTTCCACACTAGTTTCATTCACACTTATATCTAATTAGGAACCATTGGATTAGAGTCCATATACATTAGAAAGATGGTTCAACTTTAGCCCAAAAGTGTGGGGTATTACAAAATTCTAGTAAAGGAAAAATAGTACACATATATCCTTATACGCATTATTTGCTGCCTCGTTAAAACCCTTTTTAGGAAAACCTATTGGGAAAAAATCTAGGCCAAGTAAAAAGATTGCAACGCGTACTTTACTCCCTCTTATGCAAACATCATTTCATTTCTCCGAGACAGTGTATCCCAATCTTGAATACTAGCTTCTCAAATGTTGAGGTTGGTAATACTTTAGTGAAAAAGTCTACCAAATTATTGGCCAAACGAATTTGTTGAACATCTATTTCACCTTTCTTCTCAAGATCATGAGTAAAAAAGAACTTTGGTGAAACATGTTTTGTTCTATCTCCTTTAATGTAACCTCCCTTTAACTGAGCTATACATGCATAATTGTTTTCATAAAATCTAGTTGGAATATCCTTATTCAGAGAAAATCCACACATTTCCTAGATATGTTAAGTCATTGATCTCAACCAAACGCACCCTCGGCTCGATTCATTAATGGCAATAATTTCTACACGATTTGAAGAAGTTCCAGCTAATGTTTGCTTCATTGAACACCATGATATAGTTGTTCCACCATATATAAATAAATAACCAGTTTGAGACCGAGCCTAATGTGAATAAAAAAAGTATCCTGCATCTGCATAACCAATCATTTCTGACTTGGATTTATTAGAATAAAATAATCTCAAGTCAATAGTTCCCTGAAAGTATCTGAATATATATTTGACACCATTCCAATGTCTTTTTGTTGTGGATGAGCTGAATCTTGCCAATAAACTTACTGCAAAACAAATATTTGGTCGAGTATTATTGGCAAGATACATCAGTGATTTAATTGCACTAAGATGTGGAGTTTCATCACCAAGAATCTTTTCATCATTTTTTGAGGTAGAAATAGATCTTTGTTTATATTAAGCGACCTCACAATCATTTGGGTACTCAATGGATGTGATTTATACATATACAATTGCTTTAAAATATTTTCAGTGTATGTTGATTGATAGACAAAAACTTTATTTGTCAAATGCTCAATCTGTAGGCTGAGACAAAAATTTTTCTTTTTAGATCTTTCACTTCAAATTCTTTCTTCAAACACTTAACAAATTTTGAAAGTTCTTTAGGAGTACCAATGATATTTAGGTCATCAACGTACACAAGTATTATAGAAAATTCAAATCCAGACCTTCTGATAAAAACACAAGGACAAATAGGGTCATTTTTGTATCCTTCTTTTAGCAAATATTCACTAAGACTATTGTACCACATCCGTTCTGATTGTTTAAATCCATATAAGGATTTCTGAAACTTTATTGAGCAAGTTTCTTGAGAACTTTTATATGCTTCAAGCACTTTGAAGGCTTCAGGTATTTTCATAAAAACATCATTGTCCAATGAGCCATACAAATAGGTCGTGACAATATCCATTAGGTGCATATCAAGATTTTCATGACCTACCAAATTTATTATATATCTGTAGGTAATTCCATCCACCACAGAAGAATATGTCTCCGCATAGTCAATGTCAGGCCTTTGCGAAAAGCCTTGTGCGACAAGTCGTGCTTTATATCTTACGACTTCACCTTTTTTATTTCTTTTTCGTACAAAAATTCATTTGTACCCCACTGGCTTGACACATTCAGGTGTTTGGACTATTGGTTCGAAAATTTCACATTTTTCAAGTGAAGTCAATTCCGCTTGAATTGCATCCTTTTATTTTGGCCAATCATTTCCCTGTCTAAATTCATTGATAAATTTTGGTTACCAATCCTCATATTATTGCATTATTTCAGTAGCAACATTGTAAGCAAAAATATTAACCACAATACTATTTTGATTCCACCTATTTCTCGTTGAGACATAACTTATTGAGATTTCTTAATTCTCATTAATTTCAGGTATTCTAACCTCCTTAGTGGTGTTATCATTTGCTAGATCTTGAGGCTCTTTTTGAGCAATTGTCACATATCGTGATCATTCTGATAATTTATTTCTTTTCTTTTTCAAGAATTTTTATCCTTGGAACTAATTGGTCTACCACGTGGATATAAAATAATCGTTAAAGGACTGAGATATAAACTCAACAACATTGTCAAGACGAATATTCTTTATTGCGTAACCTGGAAATTATGCTCTTAACTATATTATTTGATCCAAAAATCTCGCAAAAGCCATATTGTGAGTTGATAATATACACACATGTCACCATCTTGTAGATGCATCTATCAAGACCATATAATATTTGAAAGGTACACATGAAGGGTGAATTGGTCCACATATATCACCCTGTTTATGTTCCAAATATTCAGGGGATTTGATCCTAACCGTAGCTACAGATGGTTTAATAATCAACTTTCCTCGAGAACAAGAAGCACACGAGAATTCCTTTGATTGAAGAATATTTTGATTCTTCAAAGTATACCCATGTGAATTCTCAATAATTTTGCGCATCATGTTAAAATCGGGATGGCCCAACCGGTCATGCCAAACGATAAAATCTTTAGAATCTATAAACCTTTTGTTTACTATGGCATGTGATTCAATTATAAAAATACTTGTATGATACAATTCAGAAGAAAGGGCAGATAGTATTTCACGCACAAAATTTTTTCCATCTTTTATTGTAGTAATATAAAGGTATTCAACCTTTCTATCATTTGCAGTCTTAATAAGATAGCCATTTTGGCAAATAACTTTGAAACTTAACAAGTTTTTTTTAGACTTATTACAATATAATGCATTATCAATGACCAATATTGTTTTCCCAGGTAGTAATAACGTATCTCTTCCAGAGTCCTCAATTAACTATATACTACCAGATATCGTATTAATTGACACGACCTGAATCGGGACCTTGTTTTAATAGGCAATCTCCATTCCAATCGAAACTGGAGACCGCCCTCGATACCCAACCCAACCAACCAATATCCTGAGTTGGATGGACTCCGAATAGATAACAAGATAACAAGTTTATCCATGAAGTGACTTTTGGACAAGTCTATATCCGAGGCCAACCCAACTAAGTCAATCCACCCAATAACCAACTAATCCAACAAAACCAAAACAATAAACCAAAACCAAGAAAATAATTTAATGTATGTTTATATATATGACATAATACATCCATTCCATACCCAAGTCCACAGTTTTCCATACAAATCCTTTAAACCAAACCGAAGAGTATCTAGTCGGGACATGCCCCCGACATAACCATAAACCAAGTCTATGAAAGACAAAAGTACATAAAGTAATCTGTGACATAAAATAGATGCCTTCCGAACAATGGAAGCTCACAACATCAATCCAATAGTTGATCCCAAATTCGATCACTAAGCAAGAAGAGTAGAATGGTTGGTTCTAGCATTGCGTAGGGATACAGCCTCCCAAAGGCGGGTTAGCAGGTAAACGCTAGCATGCAATCAGGATAAGTATAAAATAATGTCATTTAATAAAACCAAGTAAACCATCCATATGCATACAAATCATACATACACATATATAACCTTGTCGAAAAAGGAGTTTAGCATGCATTTGAAACCATTAACCAAGGTATGTGTAGCTTAACCGTTCTTAACTACCCACGGACTATATGGGTCCAGTGTAATCCCCTGAACGGGCCCTGATGCGTGTAGCCATATGAACCGGAGATACCATAAGAGCAAGGGATTTCCAATTACCCTTCACCCTCCATGATATATATGTATAGCGTACTTAGAGAATTCTCGTGTACCTCGTAGTATCATATAAGGTCACCTTGACCTACCCCTCATGTCGACAAACATGAGTTTCTAGTGTTTATCTATTGGACTCCCACCTCCACGATTTGTTAGCACACTGTGCCTTTATTACCCAATTAAAACCACTTCCAACTAACCAAACGATTGTTATTAACCGAGGCTATACATAGTGGTATCGTCATATTGACTATAACTTGAAAGTATTGTCCCTAAACAAACCTTTTTGAGATCAAACGATTCCCATGTACCCATAGATCACATTATCGTATTAACTTAGGAGAGTCCCATGTACCCCACAAGTGTTCCTTTATTTTGATTATTTGGGGGATTTCATTATACCCTACAAGAATGATTATAAAACCCAAAACTATTCCATTTTAACCATTCCAAACCATTTAACCATTTAGGGTTTCGTTACCAAGTTTAAACCATGGAGAAGTTCCATTAAAAATCCAATAATGTAGTAAAAATATTCTCATAAGCATTTTATCAAACACATTAGGGGCATAGTATTTCCAAAACCAAAGCCAATTACCAAATACCTATTCCCATGCAACCAATTATTCAAAATCACTATTAAATCATATAAAAACATAATTAAAACATGGAAAAACCATAACCAAGTATTTATAACCAAAATCCCCAAATTATATTTGAAAACCCAAAGCATATTTGAAAACCCAAAGCCATACAATTATTAAACCATGAAAACATTATATAAAACCATGCCTTTAGTTGAAACTAACAATGAGGGAAGAGAAAATGCCTTATACAAGAGGATTCCAGAGAGTAACTTGATTGTTAAGACCTTTGAAGAACATTTGTAGAAACTCTATCCTCCAATCTTCAAGAGAGAGTTTGAGAAAGTACTTGGAGTGTTTCTATTCTTTAACAATTGTTATAAGAGTCCACCAAGGATTATATTATGTGGGGAGATAAGGGTTTTGGGGTGGAAAATATCCAAACGGTCCCCAACGTAAAAGATGAAAATCCATTCCAAGGAGGGTACGACCCAACTATGGAAACCGTATCTAAGGGTATGAGTAGTACCCTAACTCGTACCCTAGACCTCACCAAGACCCTCTACACTTGTCCCAATATGAATACACCAACCAACCTCATACTTCAAACCATACCCACATCCATACCTTGGACAGTTTCAACTATGCAACTCAATAAGCTTCATATGACTTAGAATTGTACCCCCCGTATCCCACCATATGACTTATATGGTAGTGAGATATATCTTGGACAGTAAACAAGACAACCTTACTGCCCAACATATGAGTGAGCTATCAGGCCAGCCCCTAACCCATATCCAAGGGTACGAATGGTACCCTTGAGTCATACGAAGTCCAGAAAGTCAAAAACCCAAGAATTTTTGCAAGAGTCAAATTCTTGAGATATTAGTCTCCCCTACTAGGATCATTCGTCCTCGAATAACGGGTAAGGGTAAGAATAAGTATGAGATAACACATTAACATGTATCAAACTTTCCTTACCAAAATAGAAAACAAGGACATAAACTAAGATGAGAAGATCAGCACTTACCCTAAACACGATTTACACCCCAACACCTCCATTCCAACCTCTAACTAACTTAGAAAATAAAGATACAAGAGGAATCATTCCTTACCCTTATCTAAGTTAGAAAAATAATAATTTGTCAATGATTACATACCCTCCGTACGAATTTTTGGAATGAAGAACCAACGCGGACCCTTGGACACCATGTCCCCCCTCCCGCAACCCAAGTGTCTTTCTTGAACTTTTGGTTTCACCATGTAACCTTTACCGAAGCCACACCTTTCGTTAGCAATGGGCAAACTTACTAATCCAAGATTCTCACTGGGACCTCCTTAAGGAACAAAAAATCTAAGATGACAATACAAACCAAAGAAACCAACCAATGAAGGACTATACATACCTCACCTACACACAACCATATGGAATACCAGATGAATGGACTCATGCTAAGGAACAAGTCCAATTCAACTTACAATTTCCTCAAGACACATCACTATGAGAACTTGAGTTTAACATCCAATCCACATGCATACAATCCGTACATACACATATATAACCATATCGGGAAAGGGAATCGAGTTTAACATGCATTGGAAACCATTAACATGAGTATGTGTAGCTTAACCATCCTTAACCACCCATGGGATAAATGGGTCCAGTGTAACCCCATGAACGGGCCCCGATGCATGTAGTCGCACCAACTGGAGATATTATAAGAGTAAGGGATCCCCAAATAACCTTTACCTTCCATGATACATATGTACAGTGTACTTAGAGGATTCTCATGTACCTCGTAGTATCATATAAGGTCACCATGACTGACCTCTCATGTCGACAAACATGAGTTTCCAATGTTTATTCATTGGACTTCCACCTTCACGATTAAATATCACATCCAGCTTTATTGCCCAATTAAAACTATTTCCAACTAACCAAACCAAAATTATTAATTGAGGCTATACATAATGGTATCGTCATACCAACTATAACTTGCAAGTATTGTCCCTAGGTAAACCTTTTTGAGATCAAGGGATTCCCATGTACCCATAGATCATATTATTATATTAACTTGGGGGAGTCCCATGTACCCCACAAGTATTCTGTTATTATGATTACTTGGGGGATTCCATTATACGCCACAAGAATGATTGTTAAACCCAAAACCATTCCAAATCATTTAACCATTTAGGATTCCATTACCAAGTTTAAACCATGCATAAGTTTTATTAAAATTCCAACAATGTAGTGAAAACATTCTCATAGGCATTTTATCAAACACATTGGGGCCATAGTATTTCCAAAACCAAAGCCAATTACCAAATACCCATTCCCATGCAACCAATTATCCAAACCTACCATTAAAGCATATTAAAGCATATTAAAGCATATTAAAGCATAATTAAAACATGGGAAAACTATAACCAAGCATTTATAATCAAAACCCCCAAATTATATTTGAAAACCCAAAGTCATACAATAATTAAACCATGAAAACATTGTATAAAACCACGTCTTTAGTTGGAACTAACAATGAGGGAAGAGAACATGCCTTATACAAGAGGATTCTGGAGAATAACTTGATTGTTGAGCCCTTTGAAGAACACTTGTAGAAACCATAGGCTCCAATCTTCAAGAGAGAGTTTGAGAGAGTAGTTGGAGTGTTTCTATTCTTTAACAAGTATTATGAGAAACCACCAAGGGTTTTATAACGTGGGGACATAAGGGTTTTAGGGTGGGAAATATCCAAAAGTTCCCCAACTTAAAAGTTGAAAATCCATTCCCAGGAGGGTACAACCCAACCATGCAAACTGTATCCACGGGTACGAGTGGTACCCTAAATCATACCTTAGACCTCACCAAGATCCTCCATACCGGTCCCAATACGACTACACCAACCCAACTCATACCTTAGGGTATAATTAGTACCCCAAATCGTACCCACATCCGTACCTTGGATAATTTCAACTAGGCAACTCAATAATCTTCATACGACTTAAAATTGTACCCCTCGTATCCCACCATACGACTCGTATGGTGGTGAGTCATATCTTGGACAGTAACCAAGCCAACCTTACTGCCCAACATACGAGTGAGACATCAGGCCATCTCCCCCACCCATATCGAAGGGTACAAATGGTACCCTTGAGTCGTACTAAGTCCAGAAAGTCCAAAACTCAAGAATCTTTGCAAGGGTCCAAATCCCGGCGTGTTGTATTAACATAGGCCATTTTCATAATTAAATTAGAGAAATGTTTTTTCTCTTAATTTAGTGTGAGTTGTAGCACTATCAAGAAGGCACATATCTCCATTACTCATCTTGGATCCAGTTGATGATTGGAAAAAATTTATTATCTTCAAAATAAAAATACATGATAAGAAATATGAAATCTCACAATCTTACAATGAAACTTAAACACCTTTTTTTCTTGTAAAATAAAAACAGCATAAAAGAAAAATATGATAACTAAAGAAAAATAATATAACAAAACAACATTATTTATTTCCCCAATAAATTGATCAAGATTTAGTTTTGGTCTCCAAAGAAGTCTTCAACTTCCAAATGAGTGATATCATTAAGGCCTTCGAAATCATCTTTCAAAATCAAATTTGCCTCAAAATTGTCATCATATTTTTGTGAAGGTCCTGCCTTATCATTATTTGTTAAAGTCAAATGTGACTCCATTCGGGCATTAGAAGAGGTCCCACCTTCATTAATATTTCTTTTGAAAGATTCTTGATAAAGCCTAGCAAAATACTTAGGGCACCCATCATTCATTCTTTCAATGGCCTTTTATGCCACAATAATGACAATTGCCTCTTGAAGAATTATTTTGAGGACCCATTTGGTTCTCTCTATTTTGGTGGTTACCATCACCACGATGTTTATTATATCATCCTCTGTCATTTCCATATCCATACATATTATTATGACCCCGATCTTACCGTCTTTCAGGCTGGCCATGTCCTTGTACCCCATTTGCTTTCGATAATGGATCCTCTCCAATGGAGCAAGCTTCATGATTTTTCATCAAAAGGGCATTGTGTTGCTCAGCCATCAGAAGATATGAGATCAATTCAGAATACTTCTGAAAGCTCTTTTCACGGTATTGCTGCTGCAATATCACATTTGAGGCATGAATAGTAGTAAGTATTTTTTCCATCATGTCCTCATCATGTATAGTTTTCCCACATAATTTCAATTGGGAAACAATCCTGAATATAACATAATTATATTCAACAATAATTTTAAAAGCTTGAAACCGTAAGTCCATCCACTCATCACGAGCTCTAGGCAGTATCGTAGCCTTTAGGTGGTCATACCTTCCCTTCAAATCAATCTACAATTCAAGTGGATCTTTCACTGTTAGGTATTCAACCTTCAGTCCTTCATCCAGATGATGACGAAGGAAAATTATAGCCTTGGCCTTATCCTGATGCGACAATGCATTATTCGGGATAATAGTAGCACTAAGACCCTTAGCAGCTAGGTGAATCTCAATGTCAAGAACCCATGAAAAATAATTTTTTTTTGGAGATGTCAAGTGCCACAAACTCAAGCTTCGACAAATTTAACGTGATGAAAGCTATCATAAAAATAATAAAGTTAGACAATAATACAATAACATAATCTCAAAATAGTAGACCTTTTTCTTTTTCAAAGATTTGACACATGTTTTTTCTAATAAAACAGTGTGTTACTTTTTTTTCACAAAAGCAAAGGCTTTTAAAATACACAATAAAAATATCAACCCAAACAATAACTACAAACAAAACACAAAATATGTAACAAAAAATTACACCAAAAATGTTACTGTCTAACAACTTTAAAACTAAATGTTATGTTATATATGATAAGAAAAATTAAGTGCTAGAGACATACAAACTATGATATTGAGAAAAAAAATGAAGTGGCAAAAACTTAGTACAACAAACATGTAACACAATTTTCTAGTATGCATACAAAGGTGGTCAATGCTATTATATTATTTCAATTTTTCATGTGTACCCTATAATATTAAAATCAAAAGTTTGGTAAAAGAAAATAATAAACTGCAATGTTCAAGACAAGTAAGTTTATTATACCTAATGGATTGAATAATTGAAAAAGAGTTAGTCGTCTTGATAACGTATTTCAATATTAAGAGCAAGACTAACAATGTAACGAACAAGACAAGCTAAGAGGAACAATGAGCTATAAATAGCAAGAGAACAATATAATATGAGTTTCTCCTTTCTTTCAAGTGTATAAAACATCTTTCTCAAGACTTTTATTTATAGTATTACAAAGAGGGATTTCAAGAGGTGTAATAAACATGACATTAACTCATGAGAAAGTGGGAAAGTACATGGTGAGTGGATGGTCAATGAGGAGGTAGTGAAGGTGGGAAGTTACTACACTTACGGAAGGAATTACACCTAGAATTTATGGATATCCACAATATTATATTATTTAAAAAAATAGAGATTTCAATTTAAATCTACGATAAATTTTTATAGGCCTCTTCATAATAAAATTAAAGCTTGGAACATGTGATTATTATAGACAAAATGACTATATTGCTTCAATTCATTAATGTTATAGAATATTATTAAGGAAAAAACATATTTTCTTACCATAATCAAAGAGAATAAGAGATGATTGGAACGTCTTTGAAAACTTTAGTTTTGATTACACATTACTGAGTAACAAATTGAGATGGTATAATTTTGAAAAATAACCGACCAAATCGAACCATTCACACCATTACATATTCTATCTATTCCACCATAGTCTTTGATAGTCGATCCAGTTTAATTGATAATCAACATTAAAGTGACAACGGCGCCTTTTAAGAAATAGTTGACCTTTTATGCAAAATGAGCCTATGAAATATGGACACTTAAATTATTTTAGTGGACACAGGCTTGAATGTAAAAATTGTGAAATTTGAAAAGAAAATACTTCCTCTAGTTTAGTATAAATAAATTATTGACATTTTTTATGGTAAAAAATGAATGTATTTTTTAAAAATCAAGAATGTATTAATTATTTTTTGTTTAGAATTATCCTGCTTTTTCTGGGGTTCTCAATATTCTTAAATCACAAATAATGATTATTTCTACTGTTAAGAAGAGATTGAGAAGAAAAAAAATGCAATATTAATAAATAATTCTTTGATTAATGTGTTTGCTTTCTTTCTTAAGGAGTGCACCACACCATAATAATTTATTTATATTAAAATAGAGGGAGTAGTATTTATTTTTAAGTGAAAAATGATATTTAAAAATTTGAATTTTATCTGGACATTAATTCAAATTGAAGTATTTTATAGTTTTTGTGAGTAATTTGAATTAAAAATTTCAAAAGCACCATGTTTGAAACTCTGTCGATAACAAAAAAAAATTCAATTTCAATTTGGATTCCGAAAAATTATAAGACCTGTGACCAAATAATTTATAAAGAAAATTGAAGGAAAGATGTTTTTAAGTCTTCATTGTTGAATTGGTGACATTGATCAACTTAAAGGGTCAAACATAATTAGAAAACTTAATTAAGTTAATTGTGGACTTGATTAATATTCTCAAAACTTTCTAATCTTTTCAAAAATACAAATTAGCTCACACACCTCTCCTTTCCAAATCAACTGTCTCTCTTCTCTCTCCACTCTTTCTCGACAGTTTCTCTCAACTTCCCCCAACCAACAGCTCTGCAAATTTCTCCCTCCAATCCCCGGTGACTTCAACATCCGACGATAAATAGTTGGGCTTTGATTTTATTTTCTACATTCAACCGTTAATCGACGTGACAACATTGTTCTTTGGCGATAACAACTTCGAGTTCTTCATCTTCCCTTTTCTTCTTTCACAGGTAAAAATTTATGGTTTTTTAGTTATGAAAAAAAAGAGGAACTTAAGACAACTTCTCTTTTAGTATTGGTTAACAATTTCAATATTTGTTGCTTAAATTTGAAATGAGGACTGAAGAAAACCCTAATTTCTGGTATTTCTTCTCTTCTCTTTTCAGAGTGAAATATAATTTTTTATTTTTATCGTAGTTCTTGTTGTGAACTGTTGATTCAATTTATTAGTGTCTATTGAGTTTTTTTTTTTTAAGTTTAATTTTTGTTGTTTTTGTTTGTACAAACAAAATAACAATGTTGGTGTTTTTGGTTATTGTTAATGTTCTTGGTGTGTTTGTGGTGTTGGTGCTACTGGACTGATTTGTTATTGTTCTTAGTAAAAATGGTGTATTTGATATTAAATGGTGATATTATTGTTATTCCATTGAACAAAATCTTGCTACTGATTTTTTTCTGCAACAGATGAGCCATCTGATGCAACTGATGAACAATCTGTTGGATGAAATTCTATCAACTATTCCAATAGGACGACATGTCCAAGACATTGATTTCTTCTAACAGATCATTCATCTGTTGCGATAGATGACATTTCTGTTGGAAAAAATCTAAATAATATTGACAGTTGCTAACAGTTCGAACAGATGAATGATCTGTTCCATAGACTAGTCATCTATTTCAACAGATGAGTGATATATTTTTATTATTTCTAACAGATTACTCATCAGTTGCAACAGGTTAGTTATATATTGCAACAGATAATTCACCTATTGCAATAGATATGTGATTTGTTGAAACTATTATTTTACTATGTTGTACATGTTAGATATATTGTTATTCTTTTTTAACTATGCATTAATCAATTAATCTTTTGAGAAAAGATATCTTTTTCCCCCTGAACTTTTTCTTCCAACTCACTTTAACTCTTAAACTTAACTTTCATTTATTTACCACCCCCCCCCCTTAACATCTTTAAAGTATATTTGTTACACCCCTCAAAACTGAATACCACTCTCACAACGGAGAGTGGGTTACACATGCACCATGTTAGTGTCAAATCAGTGTCACATCAGTGCCAGGTCATTGACACGTAAGAAATTAGGATTTAAAAAAAAATCCCACACACATACTATTTTTAAGTATTTTTGTTTTAAAAAGAAAAAAATATGTTTATATATATATATATATATATATATATATATATATATAAATATTAAATAATATATATATATATATGTACTACTTTAAATAAAACATATACAACAAGATACATACTACAATATATATATATATTTATATATATATATATATATACTACAATATATACACACACTATTTATATAGTTATATACTACTTTATAAAATATATACACATGTATACGTTAAATATATACTAATTTAGAGTCTATAGAAAATATATACACATATATACGTACCATTCAATATATGTACTAGTTTAAATAAAACATATACTACAAGATATATACTATAGTATATATATACTAATTTACAAAACATATACGCATGTATACGTTAAATATATACTACTTTGGAGTCTATAGAAAATATATACATATATATATGTACCATTCAATACATGTACTACTTTAAATAAAACATATACTACAAGATATATACTACAATGTATATATATATATATACTAATTTATAAAAATATACACATGTATACGTTAAATATACACTACTTTAGATTCTATAGAAAATATATATACATATATATGTACCATTCAATATATGTACTACTTTAAATAAAAAATATACTACAAGATATAAACTACAATATATATATGTATATATATATATATATATATATATATATATATATTTATATATATACTAATTTATAAAACATATACACATGTATACCTTAAATATATATTACTTTAGAGTATATAGAAAATATATACACATATATACGTACCATTCATTATATGTACTACTTTAAATAAAACATATACTACAATATATATACATATTTATAAAACATATACACATGTATACCTTAAATATATACTACTTTAGAGTCTATAAAAAATATATACACATATATACGTGCCATTAAATATATCTACTCATACTACAATATATATACTACAACATATATATATATATATATATATATATATATATAATTATATTAATTTATAAAATATATAGGATAGTCAACATTAATGGGAACTTGCATAGGATGGTCAAAATCAATGAGGGCAAAACCATGCATTGGACTTGATTGTGCTGAGTTCTCCCTTGAAGTTATAATTTACTAAAGATTCTGTTCGTCTTTCGGCTCCACCTCCATTCCTTGATTTCTTCATTCCACTCTAATCCAATCTCTACGTCAAACTAGAACATTCATAGCATTACTTATCAATGAGTGTCGGTTATCCCCAAGCTATTGTCGTCCCTGACTAAAAGCGCTCTCTGATGCAACGATTGACATTGAAATATTCAATATATCTCTAGCTAATCTTGAAAGGACAAGATATTGTGTTCTATTATTCTTCCACCAATCCTACGCATTGATCCATCGTCTACGATCCTCTATCGGCATTCGAAGATAATACTTAAGGTCTCCCCGAGAAGCTGTTGTGTAAGTTCCCTCCTCAAAACTATTCCAAACATTTAAATCATAAAAGTAATTAGGAAAACCACTATGTGATGGTCTTTTAGAAGATGATGGCTCCTCGGGAAGATGAGCGACAGTTGAAGTGATATTTGTCGGTACAGCTAAATCAAGTAAATCATCATAATGGTTATATAATTTATCTATGTAAATGTTCGCATCACTCATAGACGTATATAAATTTGGTTGTTCTTATTCTTCATCATCAGAATCATTGTTAGTATTTATGTCTAAGTTAGAATAAATAAGATTACTAAAGTGGAACATAGTAGTACATTTCATACATGGATTTAGTATAGCACCAACCAAGTAAATAGGGGGAATCAAAAAAAAAATTAAATTTAGCAAACATAGCACCAACAGCTTTTTTGTAACCTTCTTTGTTCTTATATTCTTTGAGTAAAGAAGAAATATCGGCTATATATGTTAAAATATTACAAATAGTAGGATAATTAGCACCGAAAAATTTAACCGTAGCTATATAAAATTTTTTCAAAAACTTAACAAGATCATCAATTGCAGTCCAATCAGAATCATGTAGCATACATTCATCCAAATCAACAAATGAACCACAATGTTGGTTAAAATCTAGTATAATATGAACTCTATAAGCATGACAAGTTTTTAAATAATCATATATAGCATTCCATCTAGTATCACATTCTCCTGGCATCAATATCAACATTTAACTTTAAATTCTCTAATTCTTTTTCTTCGATTATTTCCTTGAATAAAGCCAACAACAAGCTGTATTTTTTTAATATAAAGCTCAAAAAATTCAAGACCATCTCTTACAATTAAATTATATATATGACAAGCACACTTAACGTGAAATATTTCAGGTAACGACGGAGGGAGACTAACTTTTAACTTTGTAAGAGTAGTCTTGTTGTTAGAAGCATTATCAAAAGCAATACATAAGACTTTTTTCTTAATACCATAAAATTCTACAACTTTACTAATCGAATCAGCAATAATTTCTCCAGTATGTGTACGATATTCATCGTACAAAAAAGTTAGAATACGTTTTTGTATAATAAAATTACTATCTATCCAGTGAAAAATAATGGTTAAATAATTATTTTTATTAACAGCACGACCAAGATCAGAAGTTAGAGCCATTCTACTTTGAATATTTTTTAACAATGTAGATAAATAAAAAATATATTGTGAATGAAGTCTAAAAACATCGGCCCGACAAGTACTTCTAGGAATACCATTAAACATAGGATTATAAATTGCTTGAATATAATGAATAAAAGCATCTGAAGAAGGAAAACTGAAAGGTAAACAACCCACAACTACCATTTTTGCTATTTTTTCTCGGTTCCTCAATTTATTATAATTCTTAATTGCCTGACTGGTCGCTGCGTCCATTCTAGTTTGCGTTGGCCCACCAACAGCCTCACCACCTCATGCAACAAATAACTCTCTTTCGTGATTATCATTTATATGTCTTATTAATATACCCGTACCCCTTGATTGCCTCCTCTTTTATACTCATATACTTGTTGAAAAATATTCCATTGCACCTTAGTCTCTCCTTTTATACGTGTAAAAAATTGCCATGGAATACTAGTTGTTCTACGAGCTCTTGGAAAATGGGGAGGACGGGGAGGGCGATTAACCGATTCAGATCTAATATTATCATTTCCTACTGCGGGTGTCTCACCAATATTTTTATCATCTTCTTCTAATTAACTGCATCTACTTCATTTTCTTCTTCTATACCTTAATTTTCCTGAACTTCTGCATAATTCATATCGTGAGCACCTACACCTACTTCTTCCTCAAAAGGTTGACTAAGCGGTATCAGAGGCATACGGGTATATCTACTACTTGAACTACCTCTACCACTAGTAATTCACTTTTTAATATCACTACCATTGTCGGGACAAAAATTTTTGACACTTTTACTGGCAAGGTTTCTTAATTTATCCATAATATAAAATTATAAATCAAACTAAAAAAATTCAAAATACACAAAAATAATAAAATTAAATCTTCAACAATTAATACACTAATTAAAAATTAAAAGTAAGATATGGAGCAACAATACCAAAGTTTGGAAGTATTCGAAACTTGCGATTTTAGAAACTTCCACTCGTATTTTGTAATCGCAAAATTAAAAAATTAAATTGAGAACTTTAGGAGATATATATAATATTTGAGAATTGAGATTTGAGAGAGAATGAGATTTGAGAGAATGAAAATTGTGTGAAAAATGATTTGAAAGTGTAGGGTATTTATAGGGTTTTTTTGGGTTTTAAAAAATATTTTAATTTAATTTATTTTTTAAATAAAAAAAGGCCAAATAGCCATTTTTGGGTCCAAACGGCCATATAGTTGTTGGGCCCAATGGCTACTTTGGCCCAATAGTCAAATTCCAATTTTTTCTTTTAAAAATATAACCGGGCCGGTTAACCGGCGGGCCTGGACCGATTTTGGTCCGGGCCTAAATAAAAAGTTGGCCCAGCTCGAGACCCGAAACCCTACAGTTTGGGGGATAACCGAGCTGGGTCAAATAGGGTCGGGTTCCTAAATGGGCCGGGTCGAGCAGGTCAAACTAGCTCATTTAATACCCTTAGGTTTAGAGAACCAAAGCAACAAATAGTTAATCTATTGCAAAAAATGATTCATCTGTCATAACAGATTATATCTGTTGTACCAAATGGGTAATCTATTAAGATAAATTGCACTAGATGATTCATTTGTTGCAACATATGAATCATCTATTTTAATATCTTTATTTGAGTCAAATTATTTTACTTTACATGAAAGAAGACTTACTGCATCATCCTGAGGGTTAAAGAGATCAATCTCAAATTTTGTGTTGCTCTTTCCAGCCAACTACCTGAGGATTCTTGGATGACAAACCTCATTTGGGTAATCTTTGACTTGCTTTCTGAGGGGAGGAATGATTTTAAATGTCCAAGCATAAAAAATATAAACAAGAAGCAAACAAAAAAAGTCATAATAATTATTCAATATAAACTAATACAAGAGTAAACAAATAGTGATTAAATTTACCATGAAAACCTAAGAAAAGCCATACAAGGTAATTGACTTTGGGGATAGCTTTGTCAATAAATACTTGACAGTCAACTTGTAGTTGTCATATCCCCAAGGATAATTATTAAATTCTAAAATGCTCAGCAAGCTCCAATAAATCATCTTCTATGACTTTGTTGATGTCTCTTCCCAATATAACAGAATAGGAAAACAAAACTAAGCACAATTGCTACTTGTACTTAATTGGTATGGTATCCTTGAGATCTTCTAAATATATTGTGGCTTTGTAGCCATGTCCAACAATGTCCAACAACCTATCTATTTTTTTCTTGTGTTTGTTGGTTTTGGTGGATGATTGCTTGGACAATGTCTTGCCTTTATTTGATGGTGGTGGTTTGAGTGTCCTGCTTGCCTTGAACTTTTTGAAAGGTGTTTCCTTGATGTAAGGTTCTTTTGGACGATCGCATCTCAAGCCTGTCATTATGGAAAACTCTTTAATGCCAAAACAAACTGGAATGCCACATTAGTTGATCCAGATTTCATCCATCTTTTTGCCCTCCTCCTTCAAATCTTTATCATTCCCCACATTCTTGATCCTGCACTTGAGAAGACCATATGCCATGCTTATTTTAAAATGGGCATTTTATCCTCAGGTATCTTAAGAAAGTTTCTAAAGCAGCTCTTCTTACAAAACTCTTCTAGTTTTTCCTTCTTCATAGTATTCCTAAGTTTATCAAAAGGTTTTTACAACTGAGATTTAACTACAAAATAACTAGTTAGTTCTAAAGGGTTATCTATCGACAGCCAACTTGAAACATGTCAATACCAATAGTTTTGACAGGATCATGCTGAGATTTCGATCTTAATTTATGTCCCAATGGTGATTCATTATCATCATGTTGATCATCATCATCTTTCTCACTTTCTACTTCCTCCTCTCTTGTTTATCTTTTTCTTCTTCCTCCTCACTTTTATTTTCCTCACCCCACTCTACAGACTCTTCTCCACCCCCCTCTATATCATTTTCATAACTTTTCTCAACTTTACTTTTTTTTGACGAAGATTGTTCAAGAAGCTCCTTTGAATCCATCTGTACTCTAGCTTTTTTTATTAGGTAGTCAGAAATTAATCCACTTTTAGTTTCTTTACTTTTGGGAGACATCTTTTACCTACGAACAAGAGAAAAACAAAAATACATTACAATTAATGTCAGTATAATTTTTAAACAAAAGTTGGACAAAATTCAATAAATTTTTATACGTCACATTACAAAAAATATTCAAATAGATAACCCTATTAGTTGGGACAGATGAATCATCTGTTATAACAGATGCACCATCTGTTGCAACAGATGAACTACCCATTGGAGAAGATTAAAACAATCTTGCTACTGATTTGTTTTATGCCAATAGCTGAAACATTTATTGCAACAGATGGGGAATCTGCTTGAAGACCTATTTTAATATCTCCCAATAGATGTTCCACTCATTGCGATAGATGGACCACCAATACCAATGCCAACACTAACACCAACACCACCAATACCTACACCAACAACACTAACACCAACACCAACACCAACACCACCAATACCAATACCACCACCACTACCACCAATATCATCACCAGCACCACCAATACCAATACCACCACCAATACCACCAACACCACCAATACTACCAATACCACCACCAACATCACCAATAACAACACCAACACTACCAATACAAACACCA
>NC_061117.1:155681068-155720063 GCF_002878395.1 Capsicum annuum
TACAATACCAATACCACCAACACCAACATCACCAACACCAATACCAATAACAATTCCACTAACACCACCACTACCACCATCACCAACACTAATACCAATGCCACCAGCAATACCAACACCACCAACAACAGTACCAACACCAATACCAATACCACCAAAACCACCACCAACACCACCAATACTACCACCACCACCACCAACACCACCACTAATACCAACACTATCAACACCAACACCAATGCCATCAACAAGACCACTAACACCAACAATTCGAACACTATAATAAAAACTATAATTTTCTTGGATTCTTTCTACATTTTTTAGCATCAAAACTCAGAATTGTTAATCGATTCTCGAAGATAATACAAGTAAAATCTTCTTTTTCATCATTAACTAAAAAACCCTAATTTTAAAAAAAAAAAATAGATATGGAACTCTTCTCGGATTATGTTACCTACAAAGAGAGCTAAAATAATGGATACAAGCAAGAAGAAAGTCAAAAATAACAATTATGCAATTGGAAATGGGAAAAAATCATTTTATTGTGAAGGGTTGAGCAATATGTTGAGTATTTATTATTTGTATTGTTGAGAGAGAAACAAAAGAGAGAGAACTTGACATTTGAAATGATGAAACATTTTTCTCGAAAATGGATGATTTTTATGGGTTGATTTGTATTTTGGGAAAGAATGACAAGTTTTAAAAATGTTAATTTGGTCTGAATTGATCTTAATTAATTTTCTTGAAAGAGATAAATTTTAATTATTTCATAATATATTGTATTAATTTCACTAAAATTAGTTTAGTTATTAAGTTCAATTGGAAAATTAATGAATTTACTATTAACTTAACAATGGGTTGATACGAATTGTTTCAGCTCAGATTGATCAATTGATGACTCAGGTCAAGACAAACACAATACCAACATCATGTAATTGAAATTATAGTTTAACGTATGAACTCATCCCTAATTGTAGCTATGTTAATTTAGATATTTCAAACAATGGATTAATATTAATCATTTTAACTTAAATTGATCAATTGATGACTCAGGTCAGGACGAACGCAATACCAATATCATGCAATTACCATGTCTCAATTAAAATTATAGTTGAACCTAAGAACTCATCCCCAATTATAGATAAATCAATTTAGATATTTCAAATAATGGTTTGATATAAATCATTTTAACTCAAATTGATCAATTGATGACTCGGGTCAGGACGAACGCAATACTAACATTATGCAATTGCAATGACTTAATTAAAATTATAGTTGTAGTTGAACCTATGAACTCATCCCTAATTCTAGATAAACCAATTTAGATATTTTAAACAATGATTTAGTATGAATCTTTTCAACTCAAATTAATCAATAGATGACTCAGGTCAGGACGAATGCAATACTAACATGATGCAATTGTAGCAACTCAATTTAAATTGTAGTAGCAACAGATGGATTATCTGTTCTAAATTATAAAATAGAAGTTGCCACCTATTGCGATAGATGACTAATTTGTTGGAAATTTTCCAATAGATATTGACATCTGTTACAATAGATGTTGACATCTATTACAATAGATAACTTATCTATTTTAAGATCTTTTTATTTTAAAGTAATTTTCTATCTGAAATAAAAAAAAATACTAAGATGTTAAAAAATATTTATTGTATAACTAAAAAATCTCCTCCTTGAGTTGTTTTATCTTATTTTTTCAATGCCACCATCACTGTCTCCTCATTCTCTACAAAGTATTTCACCACAATAAATTATTAATGAATATTTAAATCCATCTCTAGAATTATCTCTCCTTCATCCATAAAATAATTCATCTCTCCTCTTTCTCTTTGTCTTTCTCTCCTCTTTAGGGTAATCCCAATTGTCTCTTTTTTTCTCTTTTTTCTTTTATCTTTTGCATGATGATCCTTTTGAATCTCAATCGATCTATATCTTTTCTCGACTGAAATTGGTATTTTTATTCCTTTGCTTTTGATATGGTAGGTATGGTTCACTATTGCTCTTGTATTCTTATCTTTTTCTTTGCATGTTATTTAAATTAGTTATTTATATTGGTTGTTTTTATTTATTTACCAATTACCCGTATCCAATTTATTGAGAAAATTAAAAGAAAGGTGTCTTTTAAGTCTTAAATGAACAAACCATTATTTTTATTAAAATATGCAAAAAAAAAGTCATCTGTTGGGAGAACTTAAAAAGCCTTGTTGGAATATTGCTTTTTTATTTATCTTTTGTTTGTTTCTTTGTTGTTGATATTGTTATTGATGTTGTTGGTGGTAATGTTGTTGTTAGAACATATGGTGTTGGTGTTGTTGATGGTGTTGGAACATATGGTGTTGTCTTTATTGTTGATGTTGTTATTGGTGGTGGTGGTGGTGGAACATATGGTGAAAGACATTAAAATAGGTCTTCCAGTAGATTCCTCATCTGTTGCAATCGATGAATCAACTGTTTGAATAAATCCAAATAGCTCTTCCAATAAATGACCTATCTGTTGTAACATACGAAGCACCTGTTGGAAGAAATCAAACTAGTACTAAGGTTAGTTTGATTTATTCCAGCAGATGACCTATCTATTGCAATATGTCAATCACCTATTATAATAGATGGGTTACTTATTGCAACAAATGGTTCTTCTATTGAACATATGAGGAACCTGTTGTAACAGATGGGTCATCTGTTGGAGTGCTTATTGTAATGTGTTGTATTTATTGAATTTTGTGTTGCCCTTTCTTAATATTATGCAGACATCAATTGTATTATTCTTTTTGTTCTTCTTTTGTTTGAGATCAATTGTTTTTCTCTTATTTGTAGATAAAAGGAATTAAAAGTGGACCAAGTTTTGCCCGACTAACATAAAAGGCTAGAGTAAAGATGAGTTCGAAGGAATAAACTGCTTGTAGATGGAGCCACTTCATATGTTGGAGGTAGATATTACTGGTCATGTTATTGTGAAAACAGACATAGAGTACTCTGATTTTGTTAGGGTTGTTCTTTACTGATTAGGCATTAACCATTCAAACAAGATATTGTATTTTATAGTTAAGATTGATAGGTTCGAACTAATAAGGCTGAGAGACCAAGTAGGTGGTGTAGATACCTTGTTACGATTTAATGATAATTTTGCTAATGTTTATGTATTAAGTTTGGAGAAGGGATCAAGTTTTTGGTGGTAGTGTACAGATTCAATAGTGATTGGACTAATTTTTAGGGTTTAATGCACTTTTGAAAGGCTTTTGAAGTCTCGCACTACTGTAAACAAGAATGGAAATCAATATAGTTATTGCCCTGGTCCAAATTTATATGGCTGGGTTGTGTGGGGTGATAATTATACAATAGATGGTGCTTAGGAGGATATCTTCTAGGGAAAGGGAGGTTCTAAAGACTATATATCAACTCAAACCTTATTAAAAAAGAAACATAGGGTAGCATGGAACGTGTATCGAATTTGACCGATAAAATTGACATGAAAAATAAAAAAACAGAATGAGCTGAAAAAAATAAAAGTGTATCCAAAAATGAAAATACATTAATTATTGTTCAAAAGAAAAATAGTGGTGTGGACTGGAGCTGGACACTTTGTTAGGTAACTATGACTAATTAGCATAGCCTGAATGATGACTTACAAAGTGCACGATCAAAACTTAAAGAAAATAGCTTAGCCGACACCGAGGGGTGGTAAAAGGTCATTCAGAAATGTAACTTAAACCAATAACTCCTAAAGTAAAAAAAAAAGGATCAAGATAAGGTGGCAATTTATGAAGTTAAACTTGCATCCTAGGCCTTCTTCTTGTGGTTCTGGTCAGGTCAAAGGTAGTGAAAACAAAAAGGCATGGGATTTCTACCCAACTTCTAACCTTTTTGTTTCTACTGCCATTGACCTAATCAGAACCATAAATAGAAGGCATGAGATGCAAGTTAGACTTCAAAAATAGACATCTCGTCTTCCCTTATTTTTAATTTAGAATTTCTTGGTTTAAGTTTTGTTCCTAACTAACCATCTTACCAATCCTTAGTGCTCGCCAAGATGCTTCCTTAGAGTTTTGATCCTTCACTTTTTGGGTCAACATTCAGGCCATGCTAACTAGTTGCAGTTACCTAGCAAAGTGTCCAACTCCAGTCCACTTTACTATTTCTCTTTTCAACAATAACTGACGAATTTTAATTTTTGGATACACTTTAAAATTTGTAGCTCATTCTGATTTTTCATCTTTCAAGTCAATTTCATTGGCTAGATTGGCTAGAAGTTCCTTGATTGCTCCCCTGTGTTTCCTCTTTAACAAGATCTGAGTTGATATATGGTTTTCTCCACCTCACCTTTCCTGTGAAAGTATTATCCAAAGCACCTTCTACTTATAATAGTCTCCTCGAGCAACCTATTCATATAAATCTAGATTAGGGGAATTTATTTTAGTTTTCCATTCTTGTTTGCAGTACTGGGAGGCTTCGAAAGTCTTCACAAAAACCATTTCACCATTAAAGTAAGACCAACCACTATTAAATCTCTATAATGCCATCAAATATTGATCCCTTCTCAGAACTTGACACATAAATATGAGCAAAACCATCATCAAACTGTAACAGGATATCGACACCACTTTCTTGAAATCCTTCAGCCTTATCAGTTTGCACCTATAAAACTTAACTATAAAATGCAGAATCTCTTTTGAAGGATCAATTCTTAGTCGATAAAAAACTGCATTTACAAAATCATTGTACTTTATGTGTGTTGTCACGATAACCTGATTAGTATTACATAACTCCCATGCATGAAAATGGATTCATCAATCTGCACATGATGACTGGTGATTTTACCACTCATTCGCACTCAACATTCATACACATTAACTTGTTTTGGATGAATAAATGAGACATAATTGTGATTAAATAAACTAATATCCACTCTTTATAGGCATAGAGCTAAAGGGATGGAGAGATATGGATTGGAGCTCACAGTTATAAAAAAAGGAGCAAGAAAGTGCAGCTGAAGAGCTGGAGCAGAAGGGCCTCAGTTACTGTGGCCGCGGTCTGCTGATTGTGATCGCTAGGGTCAATATATTGCGGTCGCGTTTACCTATCGTGGTCCTATCCATGCTGCCACGATTGTGGTTTAGCAGAAGAGTTAAGCCCAAGGGAAAATCTAGAAATATACGTGGATGATCCCAATTTTGGCCAAAAAGACCCAAACCCTTCATTTATGTATCATATTCTATCTTCCTCAATTTTTAGTTTTAGCTTTTGTAGTTGATAAGCCTTCATTTTTGGATAAGAAAATATTGTATAATTTTTGGGTGAAGAATATATTGGAGACTTTATAAGTGGAAGATTAGCTCACTTCCATTGTTGATTTGTGGGAGTGCCAAGTTTGAAGTAACATTCACTTAAGCTTCAATAAATTACTTCAATGGAGACTATGGGTATATCTATGCTTATTTATCTTATGTTTAGCAAGATCTTCCTCTTGGGTTTATGTGTGAATAGGGGTTAAAGTGTGTGTGGGTTGTTATTGATTAGCTTCTATTTAGTAGTTCATGTTTCTGGGTTTTATCACTGATAAGCTAATTTGGTTTGGATTTGATGGGTAAAAGCCCCAAATACCCACATGGGTATGATGAGTGAAAGCTCCATGCTTTAGAAAACCAAAATCCATCTTCGAATAAAGGGGTTTAGGTAAAGTTTAGGAATCCATATTATCCTTTAAAGAGGGATGTGGAGACCAAAATAAAGATAGACAATTGTGTGTGTAGTTTTCTAAATTTTCACTATCTTAGATATAAGGATGAATGTGAGGTTGACTATACCATGGGTATCATCCTAGAAATAGGGATGCCTAGATTAAGGTTATGGCTACCAATTGTTTAACACACCTATTAGGTATTCGAAAGAATCAATGGGTGAAAATTTGGTATTTTGTTGAAAGACTAGCACCAAAATCTATAACCAAACCTACCCATATTTGACATACTAAATTGATTTTGATCGCTCATACCCACATATCACTCTATTAGTAGCGTATAATGTAACGCCCCAAGTCTGTACCCCGGATGCTACATAGTGCTCATAATCCTAAGGGACCACAAGCTAACCCATGACTGGTACCTGCTGCAATAACTGAATAATAATACTATAATTATGCAGAAATTAGATAGAAATCTGCCATAAGGTTCAAATCTGAAATAAATACAGAGTATGGTACATCAATACAAAAACTGAACATCTGTTTATAAATACTCTAGTCTGAAAAGCCTCTACTCTCTGAACAAGGAGTTGATGGGACAAGTCCCTAACTAGCTTCGACTACTAAAATAAACTGAGTACTAAAATACTAGAATAATAAATCTATCCTCGAACTATGAGGACTCACCACTAAGTCTGTTGCTGATGGATCGGGCTGCTAAGTATGATCGGGAGCCCGTGCATCTGAACTTATGATATAAGACATCATAGCCCGAAAGAAAGGTATGCATCAGTACTTTGAATGTACTGGTATGCTAAGTGAGGTAGGCTGAGATGCATCGGTTCATATGCATGAACAATACTAACTGAATATCATAAGTATAACTGAATGAGAGTACATGCATGAATATGTAAGCTGTAACTAATTTTATGATAACACTGGATACTGAGTTTTGAATTACTGATATCTGAGTTACTGATACTGTATAATTAATAGCTGAATGACTTTATTTGACAGTCCTAATTCTATGGAACTGTGCTGAGTTCCATCTAAACTGAGTGAATGTGTCTGACAATCATAATTCTATAGAACTTAACTGAGTTCTATACTGAGACTAGAACTGAAACTGAGACTATAAGAGGTAATCATCTAACCGACATGTCCCTTTCTGAATAGATTAGGGTCCAACCTATAACCCCAGTTGGAAGGGTGTCAGTACCGTGCCACGGGTAAAGACAAGTTGTGAGTTAACCCTCTCTGACAGGAAGCTCTTTCATCAACCTTCGCTGGCAGGAAAACTCGTACGAGATGTATCAATCCTAATCTATCAAGAGGATATCTCAAGCTACGCAGGCTACATAGTTTTGTAATATAGGGATTGCTACTATGGTTCAAATCCTCTACTAGCAGGAATGACCCTATCCCTAGGTTCGCTCGATGCTGAATCCTACTCCCAACTAAATAGACACTGAACCGATTGATAATTCATACTAGGCTTAACTGAACTATTACTAATTATACTATCTAACTGAACTGAACTGAGTTTACTGAGTTCCATTAACTAACAAAATACTACTGAATTCTGTTAACTGACTGAATTTACTAAGGTCTAAGCTGAATACTGAACTGGACTGAACTGATACTAACTCTACTGAGTTTTTCCTGAGTTCAGTAACTCACTAAGAGTACTATTGATCGTGACATGACTGAGATTATTCTTTAACTGACACAGGCTCTAGGTAAACAGCTAAATTGTTAGGTATTAAATACCCCCAGGACTCGATAACATAAAAAGTAAAGAATCACATGACCTTGCATAGCATAGAAATGGACACTTGTTCATAATGCATCTATAGAGGCATTTCATCAAACACTTGAATGACATGAACTAGTATACATGCTAACATGATATAATCTCACTATTAAATTCACATGAACAACTCATCAAACACTTGGAAGGCATTATATATGCACATAGTACTAATCAATACATGAGCATCACAATTTCAAGGTTTTAACATGAATTCACATAATACTACATACATAATAATTGATTTTACATAAATCTTGCACTTAATCATGGAATAGAAACCCAATCAACATTATAATTATGAATACACTTGAATCCAAATCATGAAAATGAAATCAATTTACTTAAAGTTTAAAAGAGTTTCTCTTACTCCAAGGGTAGAAAGGACCCTTAGATGAACACTTGACATACCTTAAAGCTTGAATTCTGAAAAATTAATGGATATCCTTGGAACTTGGATTCTTAAATATGATGAACTAGGGTTTATTCTTGAAAAATTCTAGAGAGAATGAGTAAATTTTGCCTTTTGGATAGCTTAATTACATGTTTTAAGGGCTGATATAAGATGGAAAAAGACCCATTTATCCCTTTGGACACGGGTTTTAATTACTAAAAACTAGACTAGCAATGCACAGATCGATGTGTCACATCATTGGCATTGATGTGATGGCCAACACGCCGTATTGAGTCCGCATTGGTTCACTGGAATTTACACTAGGAGCTAGAGAAAAATATTCATCGATGCAATGGGCAACGCGGCGCGTTGAGATTGCATTGATCCATTGGTTTAAGCTTTCAAACGTGCCTCAAACAAAGTCCAAAAAATTCAAAACTTGTCTGAGAACACCTATTGACATTCCTGATCCTGAATTAACCTAAAATTGATATTTAAAAGCCACAAGGGTCGTGAAAAAGACTCTCCAACTTATGAAGGCTAAAATAACTCGAAGTATTAACACTTAGCTGAATTTTTCTAAGTTTGGGACCCCTTACTAGATTTTACAAGACTAAATCAATCTTAGGATTTTACGGGGTCTTACAATATCTCCCCCTTGGGAAAATTCATCCTCGAATGAGGCTGACTAAGCTGAGAATTCTAATAGACTGAATTTAGATATAGGTGATGCATAACTATAACATGATTTCATGACTAACACTACTGATATACTGAAGTTTTATACTGAACATGCATATCTGATGCATGAATACATGATCGGGATTACTGATAAGCTGAGTCTCTTATACTGAACATGCATATCTGATATATGAGTATCTGATTGAATGGACTCATGAATGTATGACTGGATATGCAACGGTAACAGATACTAAGTTTATAAAGAAATTTTGAGCATGAAACTGAGTAAGTTTAAAGAGAATAATTACCTTGGGCTGAGTCTGAGTTTGTGGAGAAGAGGTGAGGATACTTGGTTCGTATATCTGCTTTTGCTTCCCAAGTAGCTCCCTCAACGAACTAATTTTGCCAAAGAACTTTGACTAGAGGAACTTCTTTCTTCCTCAGTATGTGAATCTGATAGTCAAGTATTTAAACTGGAACCTCCTCGTAAGAGAGACTATTCTAATATCAAGGACCTCTATAGGGACTACAGTTGCTGGGTCACCTACGCACTTCTTTAGAAAGGGGCGTAAAATATTGGGTGTACTAAAGCTATGTCTAAAGGTAACTCGAGCTTGTAAGCTACCTTTTCGAAATGGTTGAGAATTTAGTAAGGATTGATATATCGAAGACTGAGATTTCCCTTCTTTCCAAACCTCTTTACTTCTTTCATAGGAGAGATTTTCAAGAATACAAAATCATCGATCTCTAACTCAAGATCATTTACTAAATATACTTGAACAGGAACATGAAAACATAACTGAGTCTGAATGTGATACAGGAACTAAATATCATAAACGAAACTGAGCCCCTGAATACATGGCTTACGGCTGAGATTAGAACTTGAGGGTCCACCTATGAGTACCCACTACTCCAAACTAGATTTATTACATGAAGAGAAGATGGAAGGTTTAGGTCATGAAAGCTTGGGGATTATAGTGCATATCTCCCTTAGAACATTATGTCCCCTAAAGAATCCTGACTTGGCTGAGATACTGAGGAAAAACTGAGATGATGCATAGGGCACCTATGAACCGAATCGTGGCTGTATATTGGGGATCTAAAACTGAGGCATGACACCTGAACTAAGCTGAACTCATAACCACATAGTTGCTTGATCTTGTAATATTCACATTCATGGGACTTCAGATAGTGCGACTGGATAGAAAGATAGGAAACCAACCATATGAACATTGTCCGCTTAACTACTCACAGTTGAATTACAGGTTTTGCAGACTAAATTATGCTAAAAACTTATATTCTACTCGAGCCTTTATTTGACACTCTTTCTATAGAGTTCTAGTGGATTTAAGGAGCAAGAAGTCTTGGCATGGCTGAATAAAATAGCTGAATAAGAAAATCACATCCTGGCTAAAATTCTGTAATATGGGTCGAGGCCTACGAAACATCATCTAAGATGAAGTCACTAAGACTTATGCACTGCAACTATAAATTTTCAAGCTTAGACATATCTCTTGAATCCTCTCTCAACTATACTCTCCACCTTAGTATAGCACATCATCTGAGACTACTGAAAATATTCATATGGGTGCTGAGCACGAGTACATAAATATACTAACTTATTTGATTATCTGAATGGCTGATAGCTGAATACTTAGTCATGTAATATTGAAGTGCACTTAGTCTGAGTAGCTGGACTGGAACTGTAGAGTACTATATATGAGGTAAGGACTGATTGTGTAATAGAAGATAACTGAGCTTGAATTCATAAAAACTATATTATTTGGGAATGCAAGACCAAACGTATAACATAATTCTAAAGTATTTTGTAAATTGAGGTACTGAAACACTAATAACTAAATAACTAATAATTGTACGCTACGGTCAAGTAAACCTAAAACTGAACTGAGTTACAGATCTGATTACTAGACTGAGACTGTAACTAAGACTGTAACTGAGACTTAACTGAGATTGAATACTAAACTGAGCACACTGTAAAGCATGAGTACATGAGTCATGAACTGCATGACCTAAGTTTGGAGTTTTCATTTTCATAGAACACGATTTGTAACATTGAGTGAACTGGAACTCCTATACTAGGGACCGTAAGCGTACATAGTTTTAGCTAACGTATACGAATATGAGCTATGATCATAGAGTTAACATGTAAGGCATAAATAGATATCATAATAACTGATGGGTTCTTGAGAGTCTGAAGTACAATTCTAGATGACCTTCGTGATCATTCTCGCTATGAGAATAGAAAAGAATGTCATCAATGAAGACTATAACGAGCGTGCCCAACTACTGCTTGAACACGCGGTCCATCAAGTCCTTAAAAGTTGCTGGAGCATTGGTAAGACCAAATGATATGACTAAGAATTCAAAGTGACCATACCGAGTTTTGAAACCTATTTTCAGAATGTCACATTCACTGACTCTGAGCTGATGATAGCCTGATCTGAGGTCTACCCTAGAAAAGTAACTGGTACCTTGATGTTGGTCAAAAAAGTCATCGATTCTAGGAAGTGGATACTTGATCTTGACCGTGACTTTATTTAGCTGACGATAGTCTATACAAATTCTGAGGGAACCGTCTTTCTTACGAACGAATAGAACTGTTGTACTCTATAGGAACATACTAGGTCTAATAATCCCTTATATAGGAGATCTTTCAACTTTTCTTTTAATTCTCTGAGTTTTACAGGTGGCATTCTGTATGGCGAAATAGATATAGGATGAGTGTCAGGAAGAAAGTCTATTCCAAAGTCAATTTTTCTTTCGGGAGGGACTTCGGGAAGATCTTTGGGAAATACATCTGGGAATTCACATGCTACTGACACTGATTCAAGATTAGGGGTTTCTGAGTTAGAGTCTTAGACTCGAACGAGATGGTAGACACATCCCTTAGATATCATTTTCCTTGCCTTAAGGTAGGAAACAAGTTGACCCCTAAGTGCTGAAGTACTACCCCTTCACTCTAGGATGGGCTCATTCGAAAATTGAAATTGGACAATTCTATTTCTACAGTCGACTGAGGCATAGCAGGAATAAAGTTAATCTATGTCGAGAATGATATCAAAATCGGGCATTTCTAATTCAACTAAGTCTGCTGAAGTGACTTTCTGAGGCACTATAACTAGATAGTTCCTGTATACCCACCGGGTTATGATAGATTTACCAACTGGGTTAGAGACTAAAAAAAGCTCTGCTAGAATTTTAAGACTGACTCTAAAGTCAACAACTATATAAGGAATTACAAAAGACAAAGAAGCTCTTGGATCTAGAAAAGTATAAACATACAAATAGAAAACTTGTAACATACCAGTGACCATATCAGGAGAACTTTCTTGATCCTATCGGGACTTAAGTGCATAGATTCTATTTAGGCGTTGCTCACTAGTGGCACTGGAAGTGGCACCCTACTGATTCGAGCGACCGAATTAAGGTGAGGGATGATTATGCTGACTCTACGAACCCACCTGAGGATATTGTCTAACTCTGTGACCTAGCTTGCCATATCTGAAACATACATCACTGCTAAATCTGCAGACACCCTGATGGTTTCTGCCATACTTCTAGCAGAGAGGATTTGTTCAGGCACTATTTGGCCTTGACATTCTGGCCCTCTTATTCTTTCTCCTCTTTTTACTATGCCAATCCTCCTTACTCTGTGGAACATGAGCCATAAGCCTAGATAGGATAACAACCAGTTAATTATTTTGAGCAACTATTAAATAAGGTAAGGCGATGAAAGCAGCCTATTCAACGTGAGAAACATGCTCATTCAGGGGATTTGCCTGAATGGGTGGAGGGGCTAGCTGGTTTTCATTACTTCTTTCATTATATTTTTTTGGAAAATATGCTTTGGAAGCATAAGAAAGAGGTGAATTAGACTGAGAGTTTAAATTAAGCTAATGCTCACTCACACGACATGAATACTGAAAGAAGGGAATTTTTTCCTAAAACATCTTATAGCCTCCTATCCATAAGTGCGGTGTGCTATACACCCATGCATAAGACTCTACTATATATGGTTTTTAGACTTTCTAGGACTCTGTTGAACCTTAGGCTCTGATACCAAGTTTGTAATGCCCCGAGTCTGTACCCCGAATGCTACACGGTGCTTATAATCTTGAGGGATCACAAGTTAACCCATGACTGGTACCTACTGCAATAACAAATAATAATACTATTATTATATGAAAATTAGCCAAAAATCTACCATAAGGTTTAAATCTGAAATAAATACTGAGTATGGTATATTAATACCAAAATTAAACATCTAATTATAAATACTCTAGTTTGAAAACCCTCTACTATCTGAACATGGAGTTGATGGGACAAGTCCCCAAATAACTCCGACTACTAAAATAAACTAAGTACTGAAATACTGGAATAATAAATCTATCCTCAAACTATGAGGACTCACCACTAAGTCTGTTGCTGATGGATTGGGCAGCTAAGTATGATCAGAAGCCCGTGCGTCTAAATCTATGATATAAGACATCATAGCGCAAAAGAAAGTATGTGTCAGTACTTTGAATGTACTGGTATGCTAAGTGAGGTAGGATGAGATGCATGGGTTCATATTCATGAATAATGCTGACTAAATAACATGAGTCTAACTGAATGAGAGTACATGCATGAATACGTAAGCTATAACTAAGTTCATGATAACACTGGCTACTGAGTTTTGAATTACTAATTTACTGATATCTGATTTTACTGATAATGTATAACTGATAGTTGAATGACTGTATCTGACAATCCTGATTCTATGGAACTGTGCTAAGTTCTGTATAGAACTGAGTGACTGTATCTGATAGTCCTGATTCTGTAGAATTAAACTGAGTTCTATACTAAGAATGGAATTAAAACTGAGACTGTGGGAGGTAATCATCAAACCGACATAACCCTTTATAAATATATTAGGATCCAACCTGTAACCCCAGTTGGAAGGGTATTAGTACTGCGCCATGGGTAAAGATAAGTTGTAAGTTAACCCTCTCTAATAAGAAGCTCTTTCATCAACCCTCGTTGGCAGAAAACTCATACGAGATATATCAACCCTAATCTAGCAGGAGGATATCTCAACCTATACTGGCTACGTAGTTTTGTAATGCAGGGATTTCTACTAAAGGCAAACCCTCTACTAGCACGAATGCCCCCATCTCTGGGTTCTCTCGGTGTTGAATCCTACTCCCAACTGAATAGACACTGAACTGATTCCTAGTTCATACTAGGCTTGACTAAATTATTATTAATTATACTATCTAACTAAATTAAACTAATTTCATTGAGTTCTGTTGACTAATGGAATACTACTGCATTCTGTTAACTGAATGAATTTATTAAGGTCTGAACGTAATACGAACTGGACTGGACTGATATTGAGTCAACTGAATTTTTCCTGATTTCTGTAATTGACTGAGAGTACTGCTGATCATGACATAACTAAGATTATTCTGTAACTGACACTGGCTCTAGGTAAACAGCTAAGTTATTGGGTATTAAATACCCCAGGACTCGATAACATGAAAAGTAAAGCATCACATGACCTTGCATAGCATAGAAATGCACACTTGTTCATAATGCATCTATTGAGGCATTTCATAAAACACTTGAATGGCATGAACTAGTATACATGCTAACATGATATAATGTTACTATTAAATTCACATGAACAACTCATCAAACACTTAGAAGGCATTGTATATGCACATAGTACTAATCAACACATGACCATCACAATTTCAAGGCTTTAACATGAATTCACATGATACTACATACATAATAATTATTTTTACATAAATCTTGCACTTAATGATGGAATAAAAACTCAATCAACATTATAATCATGAATACACTTGAATCAAAATCATGAAAATCATGAAATTAATTTACTTAAAGTTTAAAAGAGTTTCTTAGACTCAAAGGGTGTAAGGGACCCTTGGATTAACACTTGACATACCTTAAAGCTTGAATTCTGGAAGATTGATGGGTTTTCTTGAAACTTGGATTCTTGAATGTGATGAACTACGGTTTGTTCTTGAAAAATTCTAGATAGAATGAGTAAATTTTGCCTTTTGGACGGCTTAATTGCATGTTTTAGGGGATGATATAAGATGGGAAAGACCCATTTACCCCTCTGAATGTGGATTTTAATTACTGAAAACTGGACTAGCGATGCACAGACCGACGTGCCCCATCATTGGCATTGACGTGATGGCCAATGCGCGGCGTTGATTCCATGTTGGTTCACTAGATTTTGCACTGAGTGCTGGAGAAAAGTATTCATCGATGCGATAGGTGACACGGCTCGTCGAGATCGCGTTGATCCACTAGTTTGAGCTTCCAAACTTGCCTCAAACGAAGTCTAAAATATCCAAAACTTATCCGAGAACACCTACTGATATTCCTGAACCCGAATTAACCTAAAAATCAATATTTAAAGGTCATAAGGGTCATGGAAAAGGCTCGCCAACATACGAAGGCTAAAATAACTCTAAGTATGAACATTTAGCTGAATCAAGGTTAGGATTTTGCGGGGTCTTTCACATAATCCCAAGATCTGTGCATACCAATTAAAACTCTAATTATTCATAGCCTAAAAGTTATACTAGATAAACACAAAAAGAAGTGTTAGTGTAGATACAAATGTCCTACAATTTTACCTTTGTGTAACATTGGTTTGGATTTAGCTCGTATCTATTATTTCGTAGTAAATTGATTGCCACTCACATTGTTCCTCGTGGATTTGAACCTGACTCCAAAGTTGGGTAAATATATCGACAATGATCGTCTTTCACTTAAATTGACGTGTAAGGTGAGAGTTATAAAAAATGGCTCCATTGCTGGAGAACAATTTCTCATATTAAGTTAGTTTATAATTTTAGTTAGTTGCTTGAATTCAAACTTGTATATATTTGTTTATGATTTATCTTTGTAGGTAGATTTTAATTTATTTTTATTTTTCTGTATAGCATCAATGAATGAATGTGGGTTTGGTGGTTGGAAAGAGCATCTTGATAAATCACATCCATATTGTGGTGGACCCCACTTTTAGGAAGATTGTAGACATACTCCTTGGAGATAGATGTGTGCACTATCTCAATCTTATAGGGAGTATGTTTGTTCTCTATGTGGTGGTCAAAATGGACATGAGAACGATTGTACAAATACACCCTCCCCCGTTATTCTAACTCATGCTAGTTGTTCTCCTGACTTTGATAGGTCCTATGAGAAAGAAAAGAAAGAATGAAGCACAAAAAATATTGGTGTTGAAGCAATGTTTCAACGTATATTGGAACGGGAAAAATCAATGGAGAATGTATTAGAACATTAGAGTGGTTTTTCAAATAGCCCCCCCCCCCCTCATGATGCTATCCCAAATGCTAGTTGTTCTTATGAGTTTGATAGGACTTATGATGAGAAGAAGGAAGAACAACATACCGGTTCCAATAGCTTTAAATCTATGCCTCAAAATATCTTGGATCGGGTAACTACAACAAGGGAGAACATGCAAGACATTCATTAATCCAATGAGGAATTTGTAAAGGAGATTGTCAAGGTAAAGGAAATGGGCTAGGAAACAAATCTTAAAAATGCCATTTCCCTTCCCACTTCCCAAGATTAGGTTAATCAAGTAAAGAAACCAAGCTATGATGATGATGATCTTGGAAACAAAGAACCCTTGACTTCCCAACCAACCAAATCAAATGATGACAAAGATGCCAAAATAAAAGAAAGGGTACTAGAGTCAAAAAAAAGAATCAAAGCACATCCCTTATGACGACTCTAGTCCATTTTGGGGTGAGAATATCAAAATGGATGCAACTCCAAAATCAAGGAGAAGACCTCACTCAAACCACTTTTCAACATTATCTTGGTGGATGTGATGAAAGTCGAACCACCCAAGCAAATGATGAATTTTGAAAATGAGGAGAAAAATCCCTACATTTTGGAGTTCGTCATTCCAAAAGGGAAAAATGAAGCCCCTCACTTTAAGGCCAATAAATACAAAATTTGGTGTGTAATAATTGAACTTTTGATGCTCTCACCAATACCCAACTAGCCTATTAGAAAGTTTGACGTAAAGTTGGGTAAAAGGTTTAAATCTTTAAAGTGGCAAGATTGAAGCTTGCTTTCCATTTTCTCACATCTTCCAAGTTTCATCTTGGAAAATTTGAATCTTTTGTCCCTCTGCCACTCATTACATATTGAACAAAAGCTGGGGCAGAGATTCAAATTTTCTAAGTGGAAACACCAAAAGAAAGAGTGGAGACATCGTGCTACGATGTTAAACTAAGCGCTAGATGGGAGGAAACCCATCACACCATAAAATATGGCCTGTATCCTTTTTATTTATGCATAATTAGGTAGATTTCATTTTTGTTTAAGCATGCAATATCAATGAAATATTAGTGCTAACGGGAATTTTTGTTAAATTTGAGAAGGGAACATGTGAAATTGATAAGTTGGACTGAACAAGAAGTGTAGAAAACCTGGTTGTTTGGTCTCAGTTACAGCGACTGTGGTCTGTGCCACCGTGATCGTAGAGGATGCATGACTGCAACTGCGTGACTAAGACCGCATTTGCAATTAAATCAGTTTAAATAACCATCCGACTGCTCATTTTTTCCCACGCCCCTCTCTCACTTTCTCTTAAAATCCTCTCCAAATTTTAGCACTGCATTAAATAAATAAGGGTCATCACATTCCAATAGCATCATCTAACTTGGTAAGTTGTCTCAACTCCCTTGATTTGTATATAATTGCATGCTTTGAACTCGTAATGTATAAAAAGAGCCTAAAATATTGTTTTTGTTACCAACCCATGCTTAATTGTTATTGTTCTATGTTTAGATATTGTAGTTAGTGTGCTCACTATTTGGGGAATTCTCGAGTACCCAAAAGTAAGCCTTCGACCTTTTAACTTGAAGTGTATACCACGTGTGCGATTAAAATACCCTACGAATCCAATGTTTAATTTCTTTAAGTTCGAGGCTGTGATCACATACTCTAGGCATGAAATTCTCTATTTATAATGCTATCATGCCTTGTTTAAGAAAAAAAATTTAGGCAAAATTGTGTTTCAGCCATTGTGTAAAAATTATTAAACCTGGTCTCAAGTATCACTATCGCAATCCGTTAATCACGACCGCGACACTACGATCTTGGCTAATGCTCCATGATCGCCATACCTGAGGGCAGTTTTAGGTAGATATCAAAACTTTTACACATACCTCATTGGCCCTAAAACCTTTATAACACTACCACATAAGCTTACCTGTTTAATTTAGCATTTTTTCGATATGATAATACTAATGTCAGTCTAAGCTGTATTGTTTATAGGTTCTCAGCCTCAAATATGGGAGATTTTGATAATACCCAATTTATGGCCGCACAATGCCAGCACACCTACTACGAATATTATCACAAGACTAAGCTACTCCCTGAAAGGGGTATTAGCTTAGACAATATGGAGGAGAAGCTCCCAGAATTCCACGCCAGGCTCACTGTGACCCAGTGGATGTGCTTTACCTTGGAACCTTACTATGCTAATGAGCAGTGGGTACGTGATTTCTAGGTAAAACTCAACGTAGTTTCTCTCACAAACCAAGTGATGATAATTCAGGGTAAGCAGGTGAACTTCAAAGTAGAGTAGGTTAATGCGGTGTATGGGCTCCTAGATGCTGACATGGGGCAGTTCCAGGCAAGAGCATATGAGCCAGGGACCTGGATAGCCAACATTTTATGTCCTAGAAAAGCAGTTCCCTAGTCCATCACCAAGAGAGATATACTGATGAAGGACTTCACAGCAGAATCCAGGCTTTGGTTGAACATCATATGCAACCGAGTATCGCCGTGCACCCATATGACCATTGTCATAGATTTGAGAGTTTGGGTGGTGGCTTGTATCATATCTAGCATCCCTCTTAATATGGGAAAGATTTTTCATTAAGAGTGGAAGTATTTCTAGACTCATGAAGGTTAGCACCTTCTTTTCCCTTCCCTTATCACTGAGCTTTGCAAGAGGGCAAAAGTGGAAGAATATATTGTATATACTTGGGTACATCTAGGCTCCCTCATCTACCTACTCAAATTCAGAGGTGAGGGTACCCTAGGTCAGAGTAAGAAGAGAAAAATGGACATGGGTAAATCAGTCCAAGAGGTTAGGGAGCTAGTGTTAAGATTGCCTTAGGGACCAGGAGATCTATCTATCACTCACCACACATATGTAACATGAGAATATTATGACATATATCATGAGGAGAAAAAGAAGCGGGGATCCACTGTTTCTAGTTTAGAGAGAGCCTACTCAGTCTTAGCGGGATCGTATAAGGACCTCAAGGAGACACATGAGAAGATGGTGAAGAGAGAGAAGAAAAGAGACAAATCCTTCAAGAAGCTATAGAAGGGGGTAAAGGGCATCTTTAAGGTGCTCAAACCTAATGAGAAACTACCTTCATCAAGGTTGAACAGTGAAGATGACGCCTCTGCTGATTGGTCGGTTGATGATGCTGGTCGTGACAATGCAGAGTTAGTAGGAGAGAGCAGCTTTTGAGACAGATTTAGGGAGACCCCTCCTACTATTGCATTATTGCACATGCAGTGAGGACACTGCATACCTTATAGTTGGGGATGCCCTCGAATTTGTAGTATTTTGATGTTATGATGCTATACATTTCTTTTTATGTTGTTTTTTGGGATGACATTTTGGTATTACTTTATTTTGCTACATTTTAGGCACCTAATTGGTGCCCACATTTTATGGATTATCATACTTTTCTATTATTTTTAGTATTCTTTTAATTTAAATTTTATTTTGACTTTGGTGATGCATAACTAGTTTTGCCTTATGATGGATTGAGTGACGACATTATTAAGGTTAAAGCATCGTGTTTGGGTTTTGAGGCATAGATACAGGAGGATTTTGAGTACCCATAGCATAAATGTTAAAAAAATGCATGGGAATTCTGAATACCTATAGAATGGTAAGTTGTAAGTTTGGGATTATGTTATATGCTATTGGCGAAGTCTGAGTAGCCATATGGGTAGTTTTCTAGTTTTAAGCCTCAATATGAGACTAAGGCTTTAGTTGTTGCCATATTTTAGCAAATTGTGTGTGGTGCTAATGTAAAATGAATGACCCCCTCCATCCAAAATTTTTCAAACCAAAATTAAGGGCATGGACGTGAGCAATTTGGTAACAAAACTGTTTCTCTTTTTATGGCTCTACAAGATTTTAACTTGTGAATAGAATTAGATACTCCAAATTTGTCTCTAGTGGGAGGGACATTTGAGCTCCCTTGGAGAATTTTTCATGCCATGTGTGGAGAGCTATTTGTATGTATCTCTTATATACTTGTGTTATCTAAAATTTACCCCGTTAGTCTTCTAAAGCCAATGTTGATTGTATTTGGGTGGAGAAATGATCTTAGGCCAGCTTTGTGATTTTGGAAGCCCACTATAGCCAAAAAAATCCTACCCAAGCATGAATATAATCCCTAGTTACCCACTTCAAGCCTTTGGACCTTTCTTTGGCAAACACATTACAAGCCATAAACCATTCTTTTTATTCCTCTTTTGAACCATACCCTCCTTGAAGTAAGTTGGGTGTGGTAAAGATTAATATAAGTAAGTTTAGTTCCAAGAAGATGTAGTTATATGCCTAATGTGCCTAGACTTTAAAAAGAACCGAATAAAAGAAGAAAGAGTCAAAAAAAGGAAAGAATTGTATGAAAGTACAAGAAAAGAGATGAAAGAAGTTGGGTAAATAAATGAAATTAAAGGTAGGCATGATAAAAGAGAGAAAACAAAGAAGATTAGCCCATAGTCAAAAAGAAGATTGAAAAAGTGTGATGTAGACACTCAAGGAAGGGAGTAGCCATGTTGTTCCCAAAATGATACCCTACCCTAACCCAAATCTATGTTACAAGATTAGAAAGTCCTTTGAGATCTCTAACCACTTACTTTCTTTGTAATGGCAATTGAACATTGGGGCAAGCCTATGGTATGAAACTTGTTGTATGGAGATTTATTTTATGAGGGAGAGAGTTGTCCACTTAAAATTCCTTGTTGCATATTTTGTAGCTTGGTATGAGGAATTCTTTTTCTTATGAGGTTGGCATGTGCAACAAGTTGAGGTGGGTGATTTTGTCACCTTCCAACAATGAGGCAAATAGAGTATAGCTTAGTTATGGTCGAAAGGGAGTCATTTCTAGAGTATTGGTTCTTTGTTGTTTGGTCACTCTTTGAAGTCCTATGTAGCCTTGGATATAGAATTTTATAATTAGGGGTGTAGTGAAATTAGCTTAGCCCATGTATAATGAGCTACTTGTGGTAGTGACTAAGGTTAAATTCATTGTGATATTTAAGGCATGAAGGTTGGACATAAATGATTATGTCTCATGGTAAGAGGTAGTGTTGCTTGAGGACAAAAATAGCTTTAAGGTAAGGGTATTGATGAGTGGTGATTTTACCACTCATTCACACTCAACATTCATACACATTAACTTGTTTTGGATGAATAAATGAGACATAATTGTGATTAAATACACTAATATCCACTCTTTACAAGCATAGAGTTAAAGGGATGGAGAGATGTGGATTGGAGCTCAAAATTATAAAAAGGGAGCAAAAAAGTGCAGCTGAAGAGCCGGAGCAGAAGGGCCTCAGTTACTGCGGCCGCAGTCTGCTGATTGTGATCACGGTAGTTAAGCAGGGTCAATACATCACGGTCATGTTTACCTATCGTGGGCACGGCCATGCTGGCGCGATCACGGCTTAGCGAAAGAGTTCAGCCCAAGAGAAAATATGAAAATGTACGTGGCTGATCCCAATTTTGGCCAAAAAGACCCAAACCCTTGATTCATGTATCATATTTCATCTTCCCCAATTTTTAGGTTTAGCTTTTGTAGTTGATAAGCCTCCATTTTTGGAGAAGAAAATATTGTATAATTTTTGGGTGAAGAATATATTAGAGACTTTCTAAGTGGAAGATTAGCTCACTTCCATTGTTGATTTGTGGGAGTGCCAAGTTTGAAGTAACATTCACTTAAGCTTCAATAAATCACTTCAATGGAGATTATGGGTATATCTATGCTTATTTATCTTATGTGTAGCTAGATCTCCCTCTTAGGGTTATGTGTGAATAGGGGTTAAAGTGGTGTGGGTTGTAATTGATTAGCTTCTATTTAGTAGTTCATATTTATGGGTTTTATCATTGCTAAGCTAATTTTGTTGGGATTTAATGGGTGAAATCCCCAAATATCCACATGGGTATGATGAGTGTAAGCTCCATGCTTTATAAAACCCAAAGTCATCTTCGAATGAAGGGTTTTGGGCGAAGTTTAGGAATTCATATCATCCTTGAAAGAGGGATGTGGAGACCAAAATAATGATAGACTATTGTGTGTATAGTTAGCGAAATTTTCACTATCTTAGATAGAAGGGTGAATGTAAGGTTGACTACACTATGGGTATTATCCTAAAAATAAGGATGCCTAGATTGAGGTTGTGGTTACCAATTGTTGAACACACCTATTAGGTATTCTAAAGAATCAATGGGTGAAAGTTTGGTGTTTTATTGAAAGAGTAGCACCAAAATTTATAATCAAATCTACCCATATTTGACTTACTAAATTGATGTTGATCTCTTGCACCCACATATCACTCCCTTAGTAGAGAATAATCCCAAGATCCGTGCATAACCCCAAAGTTATACTAGAAAAACCCAAAAAGAAACATTAGTGTATTTACACCTCGCCCCCCCCCCCCCCCATTTTTACCTTCTTGTAACATTGGTTTGTATTTAGCTTGTATCTATTATTTTGAAGTAACTTGATTGCCACTCACATTGTTCCTCGTGGATTCGACCCCGACTCCAATGTTGGGTAAATATATTGAAGACGACTTCCTTACACTGAAATTGACGTGTAAGTTGAGCATTATCACACACCTTATTCTTCCTACCCCATCAATGTCGAATAGTGTTTAATCTTTAGTTTCCATCATGAAGTAGTGTACAAAACTACGGAGGCTCAAAAGGTAACCATCTTCAATGTCAAAGTACTATATGCCCGTCAACAAGTGCTACATATGTAATGCACCATGATTGTTGTAATAGTAAACTTGTGTTGTTGTTTGATATGGAATTTGATAATTTTAACTTATTGTTATGGATGTAAATGTTATTATTTAATTTATTTAATAGATTTTTATTAACTTGAGCTTTAATAAAAAGAGGTAAAAAAAAGGAACTAAATATGACAAAAATATTTTCAGCAGACTATCCATGTGTTGCAATTGATGGACATTGGCTGGAAAAACATAATACAGTTCATCAGTCTGGATTGTGTTGAACCAACAGATGGCCAATAAATTGCAATAGATGGGTCATCTATTGGAAAAACTCAAAACCCTTTTCTTGCAACAAATGTCACATCTGTTACAACAGATTTACTGGAATAACACAATATCGTTCTTGACATTGGTTTGTGTTCTTCGAATAGATGACAAATCGTTTCAACAGATGGTCCATCTGTTGAAAAAACATCTAAATATAATTATTAATAAAAAGGGGGATTATTGAAAGGGTAAAAAGTCATGATTTTTTCAATTATTTAATAAAGAAAAATAGTTTGTAAATAAATAATAAGAAAATAAATGATAAACACAATTTAAAATCCTAAAAAATAATTATATAATTTTAATAACCTATGTTAATATTAAATAAGCAAAATGTCGTGACTTTTCACCTTTTGTTTTTAAATCTGTTTTTTTTAATTTAAATAATCGAAAAGTCACTAGTTTTGATTAATTAAGGTATATGATAATTAAAAAAAGGTGAACAGTCGTAACTTTTTATCTAACACATTCAAAAAAGTTGATAAATAAAATTCTTCATCTGTTGCAACCGATGAATCAATTGTTAGAAGAAATCAAAACAGCTTCTCAGATAATCTATCTGTCGCAACATATAATTTATCTATTGCAACAGATGGCTCATCTGTTGCACACATGGACCATTTGTTATAACAGATGGTAAATTTATTGCGATTTATGGGTTATTTGTTGCAACCAATGGACCATCTGTTGCAACAACTCAATAAAAATAGTTATTATTAAAAGAAACGGTTGTTGAAATAGTGAGGTATCTTTGATTATTTAACTAAGAAAAATATTTATTTAATTTTAAGAACTAATTAATATTAAGAAGCTTAAAAATCATGACTTTTCACAATAATAAAAAAGACATCACTTTGATTTAATTAAGTCATGACTTTTCACAAGAATCAAAAAGTCACCAATTTGAATATAATTAATAAAATGGAGGTGAACAGTTGTGACTTTTTGCCTAACACATTCAAATTCAATCCTATATAAATAGGTCCCTCCTTACTCGTTCATTCTACTCTACTTTATTTATTTCTTGCATATTCTCTTTCATCTTACAACTTTAGCCATTTCTCTTCAAAGAGCAAATTCCTTTTCTGTTGAGGTAATATTTTTTTGTGTAAATCTACCTGTTGGTAGTATACGTTGTGTTATATCTAAACTATTTTCTTTACTTTTGTGTTTACATAATTCATCAATTTATGCGTATTCTAGATATGGTTGATCCTTCTTGGGATATTGTGATTCTGCGCGACACCGTGCGGGAACTTCTGAGGTAGGTTAATGAACTCCGGTAGGAGTTGGCCGCCATGAGAGCAATAATGCTCGGAGAGATTCGCAGACTGAGGAAGACTCTTTTGCTGTCGGTTGATGATTGGTCGAATAAGAATATTAATAATAATAATAGTAGTAATTAGGTTAAGGTTTTTCTTTTATCATATTTATTTTTTTTTATATCAGATCTACCTACTTAATGTATTTTATTTTTGTTTAATGAAAAAATTTATGTTTGGTCGACTTTGACTTTTTAATTCTTACTTAGTTTTCATTTTGTCTATTTTTTCTTCTCAAAATATCAACGGTTGGAGGTAAGGAACAACTTTGAATCCAATAGCAATAGTAAGAGTTTTGAGTTCTTTCAACAGATAGACCATTTGTTGAAACAGATTGGTTATCTTTTGGAAGAACACAAACCAGTGACACGAACTGTATTGTGTTGTTCCAATAGATTACCCATCTATTGCAGCAAATTGGTCATCTGTTGAGGAACAAATTCCAGTTTGATGAACTACATTGTATTCTTCTAGCAAATGTCCATCTGTTGAAAATATTTTTGTAGTTTATTGTATTTAGTTCCTGTTTTACTTTTTTTTATTGATTCACAAGTTAATAAAAAGATATTTTATATCACAAATAATAACATTTAAATTCACAACAATGAGTTAAAAATATCAAAGTCCATAACAAACAACAACACAAGTTTTACTATTACAACTATCATGGTGCATTACGACTCGGACATGTAGTTCTTTTCTAGCCAGCGTTCTTACGTACAGAGCACTTGTTTTTTCTTGATGAAAATAATTCTCCGACTCCACACCTCCTCTTATATCACTTTCTTTCTGGTTTGATAGTGCTTAGGTCAATATATGGAGGAGGTATTAATCTCTCCAAAATCTTTACAAGAACAAACTAAGATTCTTCGGGAGGAACCAGATTTATATTCTCACTATATGCCATTACATATCTTTCCACCAAATAATATAGAGATGAGTACTCGTAATTTTGAGTTTCATATTGTGCATCGTATTGAGCTCAAAGCACTGCTATAGTATGTGGACATAGTATTTTATCTAAGTCAAAAACTCTACATATACAAGATCTTGTTTGAAGATCGACCGTGGCAACATTACCATGATCGTCGATATTGAACTTGTAATCTGCTATTTAATGAGCGAATAACCTATTCCTCTAAATGATGTTCGTTGATATTTATTTTTCTACTTCTATGACAAATCTATTTCTTGTGTCTGCATACTACATACGTCTTTCGTGAAATAATTCGGCATACCTCTTATTTATTTTCTTAAACATCGCCACAATGGGAAATTCTTTTTCAATGCCAAACATTGAATTCAATAATTCAGCTATGTTTGACGTCATAATATTATACGTATACAAAAAAATCACTGATTATGATATCACACAGTAAGTATTACAAAGTTATAACATAGAAAAGTCATTAAATGCATAAGAATGTACCTATTTGCCACAAAAAATGCCTGACTCTATCTCTGAAAATCGACATATTTGAGGTGTGGTGCTGCCTTGGGATGCATATTCCTTATTTGATTGAAATGGTTAAAAAACTCAACTCTATTATATGTTTTAGCTGCTCTATAAAAAAGAATCACGACCCTTTCGTTGTGAAAGTTGTTTCAAATATTTTCTCCAAGATGTCTCTTGCAATAATTAAAGTTGAAGTGAAGAAAATTGAACCCATATTTTGAATAGTTAGATGCCTATCCGAAATTATACACAACTTCGGTATCGTCAATACAACTCTTCGGTATCATCAACACAGCTTCACAATTATTCAAAAAAATATGTATACGAGGCATAACATTCCTTGTCTTCTATACAAAAAGCAATGGGAAAGATACGACTCTCGGTATTCTGTGCCACCGCCACTATCAAAACTCCATTATACTTGCTCCTCAAGAAAGTCCCATCGACGGCTATGGCTTTTCTCAACTGTTGAAAATCGATAATCCAAGAACCACAGGATACAAAAAGTACTTGAACCTTCCATTTTTATCAGTATACAACGCTGTCTTACTTTCGGTATTTGTGGACTCAAGCATGTAGTGGTAAGTATCGAGGACTAAATACCCGTGCTTATGTGTCCTCCTAACCAAGTCCTTGACAATCCCCATAGTCATATAAATCTTCGAATAACTGACCGTAACACCCAATTCTGTACGGAGTTGATTGGCCATATCAACAATAGAAAAGTCTATGCCATTAGGGAATCTATTTTGGAAATAACTACCAAAAACCTTTGCCGTAGAATGAGGTTTTTGGCTCGTAATATGCTCTGTATAATAGTGTGATACTTTTGATAAATATTAACGACGAATCTGTTGGAAGTTAAGTATTTCACAACCCTCAACTACTACTTGCAACAAGGATTAGCACATCTAAAACAAAATACTTTGCTCGAATTAATCACCTTCTTTAATCTGAAATCTTTCTTCAAACAAGCAATAAACAAAGAAGTATATAGTTCTATCTTAACCTTGAATGACATTCCCTTGTAAAAACCAGTCTCGTCATCTTGATGATTGCTCGACTGTATTGATTAAGTAGAACTACCCACCGTATTGCTCGCAATAATGGGTGTAGGTGTTTGATCATCATCTAGAATATTCATGTCTAGATCATCCAATTTATCATCAAATATGTCTTGTTCTTCTACTTCTTCTACATTTTAGTTCTCATTCTCTCTCAGTTTTCAACCACATACACCCTTAACACCGACCTAGCTGAATCACTCAGATAAGCACAAAATCGAACCTGATCGATTATCTTGAAATATAGTACGCTCTAATTTTCAAAGGAGTTGTGTATGTAACTGATGACAAGTTCTTCTAGCTAATAATTCAGTTCACAATAGCTGATGATTAAGTTCACAAAATCATCATACGAAACATCACTTTGGATTGTCATAACTATCGTCTCTAGTATTTCACTCTCCTTCCAACGCCAAACATATCGATTGCTCTTCTTGATCTATTCACCATGACAATACACCCCTATTGTTATTGATCCCCCACTAGTGGTACCTAAATAAAGATATTTGTTAAAAAAAATTTAATAATGACATGATAATAAAATTAATAGTGATTGTATAGTACTATAACATGAACCCCAACTGATGAGTTATCTGTTGCAATAGGTGAATAATATGATGCAACAGGTGAGTTATATGTTGCAATAGATGACTCACCTGTTGGTATTCATGTTACGGTACTATAGAACCTAAAGTTGATTCCAACAGATGAGAAATCTATTGGAACAAGTGACTAATCTGTTGTAACAGATAATACATCTATTGCAATAAATGATCACCTGTTGGGATGTGCTACTGAACCTTTGAAGCTTATTCCAATAGATGAGTCATCTATTGCAAAAGATCACTAAGCCGTTGTAACATATTGCTCATCCTTCACAACGGATGATGCATCTATTAGAATCGGCTTCAGGTTTTATATTTTGCAACATGAATACCAACAAGTGAGTCATTTGTTGGAATCAACTTCAGGTTTTATTACAATAAGTGAGTAATCTGTTTTAATAGATGACTCCTCTGTTGCAACAGATAACCATTTGTTACAACAGATGAACCATCTGTTCAATTCATGTTACAGCACTATAGAACCATAAATATGAATCCAACATATGAGTCTTCCATTACAATCGCAACAGATGAGTCATCTGTCGAAACAAATGAATCTTATGTTTGGATTCATGTTCGGGTTCTATCCGTTGTTGAAAAAACATTAGTAGCAGTGTATCCAGATGAGAAATTCAACTAAAAATCATAATTTTACTTACCAAAGTCACCTATGAATTAATTCCAAAGTGATGTACGAAACTAAATTTGACCTAAAAAATTGGTCAAGTAGCAGCAGTAGTGATAACAACAACAACAATAGTCAACAAGAAGAAAAAGATGATGATAATGAAGAAGATGATGATGATAATGAAGCAGAAGATGATGAATAAAGTAGCAGCAATAATGAACAAAAATCGCGAAGAGAGAAATAACAACAATAAATCAGAAGAGAGAGAAATGTGCATTTTTCTCCCTCTAGTTCTAGTTATATTAGGTTTTACTTGGATCAAAGTATAAATTAAAAAACTTGTGAGATATTCTCAAACTTTCCCAACTTTCCTAACCACTAATAAAGTGATTGTCACCTACACTCAATTTTTAAAACTTGAGTCACTTAAACCTCATTTCAAAACTCTTTTATCACTTTTAACACAAAACCCCTAGTTTATCAATATAAAGTATTGCAAAAAAGTGAAAACTATTCGTGAGGGTCACGAAAGCCTACATTTGGTACTATTTAATAATATGTCTTTTAAAATCTTTCAACCATACATAAAACAGTATTTGGTACAATTTTACAAGACATCTTTTTAAAAGCTTCCAACCATTCATAAAATAATATTTGACGAAGAATATACTGAATATTAGGGACCTTTTCTTTATGTGGTATTAATGTACCTACTAGCCAACTAATACCTAAGTGGATTCCGTCCGAGATATCAGAATTAATTGAACTTGAGAAATATTTGCTACAATTTGATGATTTACTTATAAATATGAAAAAGAACTATTTGATATCTCTTATAAGTAAATCACCAAATTATCTTTTAAAGTTGATTATTTCTCACAAAGTAGATTATTTTTAAAAGACACTACAAACACCAAATTGTAGTGTCTTTTAAAGTTGATTATTTCTTAAAAAGATTGGATGAACGTTATTCTTCAATTCAAAATAGATTTGAACAATTCTAAATGTATGAAATTATTTTAACATCTATTTAATAGTACAAAGTGAGATCATTCCATGAAAAGGGAACTCATTAAAATGTAAAATATACACTGGATGTTTTATATAAAAAAGTTATTGAAATCTCTCTCTAAATGTATGTATATATATACATACTAGTTTAGGTGTATGCGTCTCGCGTGTGTACCTCACTTTAATGAGTTTAAACATTACATTAAATGTAGTATTTGTTTCAATAATAGAAATGAATACAATAATTAAATTCAAAATCTTTTGAACATGTAAAGATGGAGAACTTATTTTATTAGCTGTGTAGTATTTGTAAATATCTAAGATGCAAATAAAATAATTTTAATACATTGACAGCCCCTTAAATTAGATTGGTGTATTCAGTAAAGTAAGCAGATCATTAGTGCTTGATAATCTATAAAATTGCACAATTTTACTTAATTTCATCCTAGAAGTGCAAAATTTGACCTGGAGAATTGATGTCACTTTAATCCCTCTTCTTCATCAAATAGTTGGTATATCTTTTTTGCCGCTTCAAATATAGCCATTCTCTTCTCTCTTAATTCCAAAATGTAGTTTGTATCACGAATTAAGAGTAACAATAAAACTAGTGTCTAAAAAAATATATTATTATGTAACTACACATATACAATAATAACATCATTATAAATAATATTAACACAATCAAGAATGAAAAGTAGAAACAAGAACAGAAACATGCCATTAAATTCGCTATTAATCGACATGAAATTTTAAGCCCACGCTGCATGTGAATTTTTCTTCTCCTGTAATTTATTCATACATTTGTTGAAGAAGGTAAGAAGATAATAATCTTATAATGAAAATAAACATATTCATAGTAATAACTCAAAGTAGAAAGAGAATTCATAACCATTCCAACAAAATGTTAAAAGCAAATGGAATTTAACTCCAAAATATTGCTAATTCTTTTACTACTTTCTCCATCTTATGGTTGTTTCAATGTCCTAATATAATAGTTCATAATCTAACAAAAGCATCTTGAACATAAGAAAATGCACTCTATTTATTGTAATGTTGGCATACATTAACAGCAAAATTAATCTACAAAAGCATTTTAAATATAAGAAAATTCTTTATTTGTGGAAATAACACACACTAATAGCAGATTTATTTTTCATCAGTAATATAATAAGCAAAATAAAGATGAAATAGTGTGCCACTAAATAAATATGATAACAAAATTTGTATTGTTTTCTCTTTTTGGAGGACAAATATATTTTGCTTTGTCTAAAAAAATATTTAATTGTTCACAAGTTAAATTTAAATGCTTATACACCCGTGGCCATTGAAAAGATAATACAATTGACTATGTTACCTTCAAGAAAAGAATCCGAATAAAAACACTAAATAAAATGACAAAGAAATAAAAAAGAAGAAAACTCAATTTATGGGTATCTCTACGAACTATATGTGTATAACTTTCTTCATTGTCATCGTTCCTAGGATTTTTTATATAGTTAAAATAGGTATTGAACTATTGGTAACGTATCTCTGATACCAATTGTAGCGGGGTACGGATAACTGGGGTAATTTGCGTGGATAACTTGTAGATAACTAGTACTTACAAGTTTTATCATGTTAATTGAAATTCTATGATATAATATTCCTTAGTTTTTTGTTTTAACCTTATTAATTTTTCTATATTATTTTTAAGGTATTCTATATGTTCCATATTTCTAGTTTTTAGATAGTCAAGTAGATTCTCTTTCATAAGTATTTCTGTTAATCTTATTTCCTCCATATTTTTTCTCCAATATTCTAAGTATTCGTAGTTTATCATTTTATCCTAAAGTAGTTGTAATACTACAAATTTCTTTGTAATAATTTATTCTAATTGTACTATATCTGATATTAAATTCTAGGTTAGCTATTTCGTTAATTATCCTGTCTTTTTCTTCTATGAATAATTCTATGTCTAAATCATATTCTAAACTATCTTTTAACTCTAGTTGTTTTATGGTTTTATCTATCCAAATTAATCTTTCTTTTAATTATTTTCTTCCTCTTCTAAGCTGGTTTCTATAATTAATTTCGTCGTATAGTCAACTTTGTTTTTCTCTAACTCTTTTAATATATTCTAACATTTTTAATCTGTATAATATTCATCTGAATAAGAACTGTCTAAATATGAGTAGTAGCTTTCATTATATAGGTGTAAGTTTTCTATAGAACTTAATAACTCTTCTTCTTCATAATTCCATATCTTTTCCCATATTATTTTCTTTATGTCTATAATTTCTATATCTCTAAGTATATATAAAACAAGTATTTTAAAATTATTTGTCATTTAGGCTTGATTAACTGCTTTTTCATAATATTCTTTAGTTGTTTGTTTTAATCTTTTTAATTCTTTCATATTTTCGTTAAGGTATTCTATATATTTTATATTTTTAGTTCTCATGTATTCTTCTAAATTTGTTTTCATTAGTTTTTCTATTAATTGTATATTTTTTATATCCATTTTCCAATATTCTACGCAGTTTATCATGGTTGATGCGTAGGTTTGGCATGTAGGTATATATAGGAGTAGGTAGGTAGGTGTGGTATATAATTTGATCTAGTCATAGTATATTTATCAAATATTTTTTCTCATGTGATCTTTCTTATATCTACTATTTCTATATCCTTAAGTACATACAAAACAAGTATTTTGAATTTATCTATCATTTCATCGGATAAGTAGGTAGTCATTCTTTTTCATATAATGTTATTTCAAAATATTCCCTTCAATCATATACATAACAAAATATGATCATTTTAGATTACTATGTACTAGATTATTCTTAAATAATTATGTTACTCTATCACTATTAGCATGGTAGTCTGGATACTTTTTCCTTAAACAGCGCCTCTACTCTGGCTACTCCCCTATCATGGCTTTCTTGCCTCACCGGTTTCACTTTTAGGATGGCATAGTCCTTAGGGATTTTTCTCCCTTTTCTCTTTGCTAATAAACTTTATAACATATTATTCTTCGAATAATTCTACTATATAGTAACTAACATGAACTTATTTTATCATATTATGATTGTTAGGAATTTATAAATTTAGCTATTCATAATTATAAATAAATATACCTGTTCTGGTAGATTTGATAATTCTAGGCTTTGTTCATCCATAGCTTTTCCTTAGAAATATATCTGCTTTTATTAAATATTCAAAAGTTTTTTGTGTACAAGAGAAGGTTTGCTTCAACTCATGAAGTCTTGACTTTAACTTAGCCGGATGGCTTACATATTTATAAGAGGAAAAAAACTATTCCTACTTTACACGTTTTACACGTAAACTACATATCTTTACAAAAAAGTCTTCCTTTTCAAAATTAGAAAAGGACTAGACTTAAGCTAAACTAGACTAGACTTAAAGTATAAAAAAACAAAACTTTAATAATGGCACTTGCCAAAAAATTCTAACCTAATAAAGTTATAAAATATCTTTATGTAAAGTAAAGTCAAGAAAACTATTCACATGTTTCTTTGTATCTTGTCTTCTTTGTCTTTATTTTTTCATTATTGCTCCATTGCTTTCTATCTTCTTTCTATCTTCCAGTTGTCCTTCTTCGTTCTTATCTTCTTTTATTCTAGTTGAACTTCTGGGATAATATTATCTTCTCCATTACATCTCGAACATAAACGGTCTGAATATTTGTGTCCAATTAACTTACAATATCTTGTTAATAATTCTTCTAAAATAAATTCCTTCCTAATTGCTCTTGCAGTTGGTTGTTTTTCTGGATTGAGTAGTATCAAAATCCATTGTCTAGCTTCTTCCATATCTGACTGTCGTAGTTCCCTTGAATTTGAATAAATCATTTGATGATCTGTTGAATAATAGCTCCATATTGGGTTCCTATTTAGGTAGTTATTTGCTAATTCTTGAATAATTGATGATATTCCAATAATTCGTTTATTTGCATAAAAATCAAGTATCTCGACTTTAGGTATCTCTGGCTATTGAACAATATCTTCTAATATAATCATATCTCTGGTTAATCCTATTTTTACAGCTTGTATAACTGGTTTAATTTTGTCATATAATATCTCTGCTGGTGCAGTATAAAACTTTATAAAAAATAGATTTCCTTTGGTTATTTTCTTATAGGTGGCAAATGCTCTATATAATTCTGGTATAGCTGTTAGTTCATCTCCATCTTGGGTATATATAGTATTTAATAATTCATAACTGAAACAAGTTTTAACTAAAGTTGGGTTGGTTTTCGGTAATGCGATTAACTTGTTGTAACCTTGTAATTTTTGGGTTATGTAATTTGTGTTTGGTTCTTGAATATTTGTAGCTCTGGGGTTAAGGTTTAGATAAGTTTGTATTTTGTGGACATTTTCTATGTATGCTCGAGTTATATAGTTATAGGCTTTTCTATCTTGGTTTAAACTTTCTCGATATATGGTAGTTTGTGGGGGTATGAATAAGGGATCTTTTTGTGTTTTTGGTATAAATGGTTTTTCAAATATCTTATTCATGCTCATGTTCTGATATCTTTGTCCACTAACTCCTTTGCTTGTACCTGCAATTGTAGATTGATAAACGTTATGGGTTTTACGGAGTGTCCCAACGTTTCCTTTTAGCTCTGAAATTTTGATGTCTTCCGATCGATATAGCTCTGCACACTGCTGAGTTATCTGATTCATAACTTTAGACTTCAGTTTAACTTCATTAGTCTTTAGCTTTTCTATTTCATTACCCATACTGTCCACTTTCATTGAAATCGTAGTTAGGGTTTTGAGTATCTTTTCTAAAGCATCATCTTCTATTATATCAGTCTGTGTAGCTTTTTCTTGATATGTAATCTGCAATGACATTCTTTTTAGTTTTGAATACTTCAATTGTAAATGTAAAATTTAATATATTTAATACTAGTCTCCGAATTTCCTTTGCTGTAACTGAATTTTGTATTTTCTTTGTTAACCACCAACGTACCTGCGTATTATCTGTTCATACAATAAACTTGTTATATACAATATATGGCTCAAATGTTAATAAACATTTATATAATGAGCTTAGTTCTTTTCTATTTATTTTCCATTTTATTTTTGTTTCATTAAACATACCTGAGTAGTATCTACAATGATGTTCTAATTTTTCTTCTTCATATCTATATTTAAGTACTCCTCCATAATTATATTCGCTTGCGTCTGCTTCTACTATATATGTAAATTTTTTGTTTTCATCTGGGAATTGTAATTTTGGTAATTCTTTACAAAGTATTTTTATTTTCTGAACTTGATTTTTATCTTCTTCGTTGTAATGATACTCTACATCCTTTTTTAATTTTTTCTATAATGACTTTAGGTTTTCTTCTAATTTTGGTATGTATTCTCTTACTTGGTTTACTAATCCTAAAAATGATTGTAATTTCTTTTTTGTATCTAATTCTTCTTTTGAATTTACTATTTTTTGTACTATATGTTGTTGCATTTTTACTCCGCTTTTACTATTTGTATTCCTAAAAACTCTATTTGATTTTTCATAATTTCGGTTCTCTTTTCACTTAAACTTATTCTTGAATTTTCTATTATAACTGTAAATTGTTCTAATAGTTTTAAATGTTTCTCTTTAGTTTTTGTATATAATAGTATATCAATTATGTATACTATACAATTAGGTAGTTGTTTAAAATAACTATCCATAAAGTGTTGGTATCTACCTGGTGCATTTTTATATCCAAATGGTAACACATTCCATTCATAAAATTCTTGTGGTACTGTAAATGCAGTTAACTTTTTACATTCTTCTTCTAACTTTAAATGGTAAAATCCTGATTTACAATCAAATTTACTAAAGTAATTATATCCTTGTATTCATCTTATTTTTAATATTTTATTTGGTATTGGATAATTATATGTCATAATTTTTGCATTTAGGTTTCTATAATCAATAACCATTCTACTTTTTCCTCTTTTTTATTCACTATGTTTATTTACTATAAATGCTGAACTATTGTGTTTACTATTACTTTTTTGTATATATTGTTTTTCTAATAATTCATTTATATGCATTTTAAATTCTTTTAAATCATCAAAGTTATATGTTAATGGTTTCTGGGTTATTATGCTATTTTTATCTATTAGCTCAATTTTTACAGTAGTTTTATGTTTTTTTCCATCCTTTTAATGGATCTTCACTGTATAATTGTCTTAATTTTTTCTTTATTATTTCTACCTTATCTATGTGAAAATATAGTCATTTCTTCTTTATTTATTGAAAATATAACTAGTTCTATTGTGTCTTCAGTATTTTTTATATTTTCTAATTTTGTTTGATTTTTCAATTCTTTTTATCCAATCAGTTTTCTTTCTTATTTTATTAATAATTCTTTTTGCTCTTAACTTTTGTTTACATGGTATTGTAAACTACCAGTGTGTTCTAGTTATTATATGTGGGTATAATTTATCTAAAAATGGCATTCCTAAAAGCATATCTTTTGATGTTAGTTCATAATTATAGATTTCTTCTATTGTTAATATCTTATCCCATACTTGTATTTTTACATTTCTAGCTTTATAAGTAATTAAGCTTCCTTCGTTATTAAATCCTCTAACTACTATTGGTGTTTTTAATTTATTCCATTTACTATTTGGTAAACAATTATATTTACATAAATTGGCTTCTGCTCCTGTATCTATCATAGGCGTATAATATTTGTTGTAATATCCTTCTACTATTATCTTTATTAATACATATATTTTCATATCATGTCAAAGTTCTTTTTATTAATAATTTTCCTTTATTATATGTTATGGTTAATTGTGTATGTTCTATATTGTATGGTTTTACTTGTTCTAACCATTTTATTCCCAATATTATGTCTGCTTTTTGCATATCTTCTTTTATTTCAAATTCTATTTTTATTTTTCTAATTCCTATTATTATTTCTTTTTCTATTGTATCCTTAATAGTTGTTAAACTTCTTGGTAGATCTGGGCATATATTACTATTAGATTTTATTTCTTCATTTTTTACTAAATATTTTGCTATATAATTTTCTTCTTGTCCTGTATTTAGGAGTATTAAATATTCTTTTTTATTTATTATTCTCGTTATATAATATTGAGTTAAATTAACTATTGAAGTTATTTCGTAGTTTGTTCTTTTTGATGATCCTGATGATTCTGGCTATTCTTTTTGTTGTACTTATTCTATCATTTATTATTTCTAAATCTTCTTCTATATCTATGTCTTTGTAACTATAATCATTGTTATCAATTGTTTTTACAAATTGTTCTAAAGGACTTTCTATTTGTATTTTATTAATTTTATTTTTTTCCGTTATTTTATGTTTTGTTGTTAATACATATAGATTTTTACATCTTGTTGTAAATATTTTACTTCCTGGGGTTAGTTCTATTCCTGATATTTTTCAATATAATACTAATGATTTATCTATGTTTTTATCTGTTATTGCTACTGAATAATTCGCATTTATTATAAATTTAAATTTTTCGTATATTAAATTTCCTCTTATAGCAGTTATTATATTTTTTTCTATAGGTTTTATAATTCTATCATCTGCTAAATATAATTCTATTAGTGTATCTATTCCTTCTCTAAAACATGTTTTTATTAATATCTCTGTTCCTTCAAGGTGTACGTATTTTATTGGGTCTTTACTTTTTATATCGTTTATTTCTATATTAATTATTCTTTTTGTTACTAGTGGTATACTAGCTCTTCCTTTTGCATATCTACAGTCTATTACATGTTCTTTTTGGCTTACTACGTAGTATTCTTCTTTTCGTCTACTAAATATATTTTTTATTGTTGGTATTTTAAATATTTTTTCTACACTTAAATCTAATTCTTTTCCTTTTATTTTGTCAAATATATTATTATCAAATATTATTTTTTGATTTGTTCCTTCTTCATTTAAATATTCTTCCTTTGTTATTATTTTTATATCTTCTTCAGTTATTTGATTTATTTTTATATCTTCTTCAGTCATTTGATTCATCTGATTTACTATCTGTTTCATTATCTGTTTCATTCTCCGAAATTTCATATATACTATCGTCACTTTCTAATTCATAATCTATACAATCTATTTGCATATATTTTGTATTTTCTATCTTTATTTTTTATATTTGTTTCTTTTTTGGGTTTTTAGGCATTTTACAATCTCTAGCTAAATGTCCTAGTTTTCCACAATTATAACAAGTACATTCTTTTATAGATTTCTTTTTCCTATATGGTTTTTTATGTTTATAATTTTTTATATAATATCTTTTTCTTATTTTCTTATATTTATATTTTGATTTTTTATATTTCTTATATTTCTTTTGTCTTTTTCTTTTCTTATAATATCTTTCTTCACATCGAAATTGAGGTGCTATTTTATCTTTGCAACATGCTAAATTTCTTATTAATGTTTTTTTCATTTTTATTTCTTCTCTATATTTTTCATATAGATTTCTATATCATTATTGTAAAAAAATTATTCTTGCTCCTAGGGTATATACTATTTTTGTTTCATCCCAACTCTTTATTATTTTTGAACTAACTGGTTCAGGTAATTTACTAAAATATAATCTTCTTACTTTTTTACTTTCTTCTGTATTATATGTCCCTTTATAGTAGTATTCTTTAAATGTGCACGTATACTCATCTATATAACACATATTACATATTGCTAGTTTTAATATTAAATTTTTATTTATATCTTTTTCTTTATTTTGTTCTTCTTCTGCTGTTGTCATACTGCTAAATTCATCTCTTATAGCTATTTCATATTTTCTCAATATATCTATAGGCGTTAGTTTAGTTATTGTTGTTCCTTCCATTTTTTTATCATCTCTTAATACCTTTTTACTTTCTTCAATTAAATTTAAAAACCATAATTTTGTTGTTCCTATTAGTGTTCTTTTTATATATTCTGGTGTATCTATTGCATTTATACCATTGTCTAATAATTGTTTTGCTATATATCCTATCCATAATTGTATTATTTTATCTACATCTATTACACAGTCTAAGTCTAAGAAGTTATAATTTTTATTAATTATCTATTTTGGTGTCCATTTGTTATATTCATTTTTTAGGTTAAATTTTTTAAACTTATCTTTATAATGATATGTAGGTTTTCTTATTTTTGATGTACTAGGTATTATATCTTCATCGTCTTCTTTATCAAGAATATTTATTTTCGTGGTTATATTTTCTAAGTTTTCTTTATTAATTACTTCTTTTTTTCATTGATTTCTAACTTTTCTATATTTGTTAAGATTTCTGTATATATTTTACTATCTTCCGAATCATAATTATCTGCTTCTTCATCATATATTGTGTTTATTTCTATTTTATTAGTTTCTAATTCTTTATTTCCTTCTTCTAATTTTTCTTTGAATTGATTTATCTTAATTAATAATTTTTGTTCTTTATCTTTTTCGTTTTTTTCTTTTTGTCTTTTTTCATACAGATCTTTTAGCATTTGTAATTCTTTTTCTAATTCAGCAATCCTACTATTTTTAGTTTCCTCAATTTTTCGTATTTCTTCTATAGTCTATTGTTTTATTTTATCTATTTCTTTTTTCATATCTCTTTCTTTGTTTTCTTTTGCTATTCTTACCATAGCTGTTAATTTATCTTCTAATTTTAATTCTTCTTTTTCTAACATTAAATATAAATGTTCACCTATTTTCTTATATCTTCTTCCTAAATTGAAAAATACTATTCTTATTTTTAATCCTTCATGGTTTTCATATGTTTTTTTTCATCTATTATAAATTCTTCTTTGTTCATTTTTTCTACTTGATGGTGTATAGATCATGTTGATATATGTATTTTAGGCTATCTATTTGTGATTCTAAATATGATATATTTTTTTTTTTTGTGCTTTTATTGATTTTGGAAATACTCCTACAATC